>NC_091144.1:17772475-17919072 GCF_041381155.1 Argopecten irradians
TACGTTGTTGTGAACATTGTAATATTTTTGTACAAAAATTAAATTTCATTTCGACAGTGTCGATGGGGGACTGTGATTTGTCAAATTATTGACGACTTTACCAGCAGTGTAACACAGTCATGTACCTGTTTATTAATAGACTTGTTAGCAGTGTAACACAGTCATGTACCAGTTTATTAATAGACTTGTTAGCATGTAACACAGTAATGTACCAGTTTATTAATAGACTTGTTTAGCAGTGTAACACAGTCAGTATCATTTATTAACAGACTTGTTAGCAGTGTAACACAGTCACGTATCAGTTTATTAATAGACTTGTTAGCAGTGTAACACAGTCATGTTATCAGTTAGTTTATTAATAGACTTGTTAGCAGTGTAACACAGTCATGTATTAGTTTATTAATAGACTTGTTAGCAGTGTAACACAGTCATGTACCAGTTTATTAATAGACTTGTTAGCAGTGTAACACAGTCATGTATCAGTTTATTAATAGACTTGTTAGCAGTGTAACACAGTCATGTACCAGTTTATTAATAGACTTGTTAGCAGTGTAACACAGTCATGTACCAGTTTATTAATAGACTTGTTAGCAGTGTAACACAGTCATGTCCCAGTTTATTAATAGACTTGTTAGCAGTGTAACACAGTCATGTACTAGTTTATTAATAGACTTGTTAGCAGTGTAACACAGTCATGTACTAGTTTATTAATAGACTTGTTAGCAGTGTAACACAGTCATGTACTAGTTTATTAATAGACTTGTTAGCAGTGTAACACAGTCATGTCCAGTTTATTAATAGACTTGTTAGCAGTGTAACACAGTCATAACACAGTGTACCAGTTTATTAATAGACTTGTTAGCAGTGTAACACAGTCATGTACTAGTTTATTAATAGACTTGTTTAGCAGTGTAACACAGTCATGTCCAGTTTATTAATAGACTTGTTAGCAGTGTAACACAGTCATGTACTAGTTTATTAATAGACTTGTTAGCAGTGTAACACAGTCATGTCATGTTATTAATAGACTTGTTAGCATGTAACACAGTCATGTAACTAGTTTATTAATAGACTTGTTAGCAGTGTAACACAGTCATGTACTAGTTTATTAATAGACTTGTTAGCAGTGTAACACAGTCATGTACTAGTTTATTAATAGACTTGTTAGCAGTGTAACACAGTTGTCATGTATAGTTTATTAATAGACTTGTTAGCAGTGTAAACACAGTCATGTACCAGTTTATTAATAGACTTGTTAGCAGTGTAACACAGTCATGTACTAGTTTATTAATAGACTTGTTAGCAGTGTAACACAGTCATGTACCAGTTTATTAATAGACTTGTTAGCAGTGTAACACAGTCATGTACTAGTTTATTAATAGACTTGTTAGCAGTGTAACACAGTCATGTACCAGTTTATTAATAGACTTGTTAGCAGTGTAACACAGTCATGTATCAGTTTATTAATAGACTTGTTAGCAGTGTAACACAGTCATGTATTAGTTTATTAATAGACTTGTTAGCAGTGTAACACAGTCATGTACCAGTTTATTAATAGACTTGTTAGCAGTGTAACACAGTCATGTATAGTTTATTAATAGACTTGTTAGCAGTGTAACACAGTCATGTATAGTTTATTAATAGACTTGTTAGCAGTGTAACACAGTCATGTACGTATTAGTTTAAATTAGACTTGTTAGCAGTGTAACACAGTCATGTACTAGTTTATTAATAGACTTGTTAGCAGTGTAACACAGTCATGTAAGTTTATTAATAGACTTGTTAGCAGTGTAACACAGTCATGTACTAGTTTATTAATAGACTTGTTAGCAGTGTAACACAGTCATGTACAGTTTATTATAGCTTTTAGTGTAACAGACATTGTTAGCAGTGTAACACAGTCATGTATCAGTTTATTAATAGACTTGTTAGCAGTGTAACACAGTCATGTACCAGTTTATTAATAGACTTGTTAGCAGTGTAACACAGTCATGTACCAGTTTATTAATAGACTTGTTAGCAGTGTAACACAGTCATGTACAGTTTATTAATAGACTTGTTAGCAGTGTAACACAGTCATGTACTAGTTTATTAATAGACTTGTTAGCAGTGTAACACAGTCATGTACAGTTTATTAATAGACTTGTTAGCAGTGTAACACAGTCATGTACCAGTTTATTAATAGACTTGTTAGCAGTGTAACACAGTAATGTACCAGTTTATTAATAGACTTGTTAGCAGTGTAACACAGTCATGTCCCAGTTTATTAATATAACACAGTCATGTCCCAGTTTATTAATAGACTTTTAGCAGTGTAACACAGTCATGTATCAGTTTATTAATAGACTTGTTAGCAGTGTAACACAGTCATGTATCAGTTTATTAATAGACTTGTTAGCAGTGTAACACAGTCATGTCCCAGTTCACTTGACTAACCCTGTCGTTTAAGATCTGTACTGTACCTGTTATATAGAGAGGCGTCCCTGTGATCTACATTCCCCTACATAGGAGCCACCTGGACTACATACTGGTGACCTTCATCCTCTGGAACTACAGTATCAAGGCACCCTACATTGCTGCCGGCGACAATCTCAGGATGCCAATCTTTAGGTGTGTAAATGATAATTCCTATTAAAATACTATTAAACTTACAATCATTATCAAAGATTTAGCAATTGATATGATTTAATTTCACAGTTTAGAATAACATTGTTATATTTTACATATACTCTGAATGTTTTTGTGGCTATCAGATTTTGCAAATTTTTATCGCTCAAGAAATAATCGTACATAGCAACAAGTTAGTTTACAGTAAATGTTCTTAAGCCACATTTTTCATGAGAACATTTTTTTTACATATTACAGTGTACAAGGTGGCAATTTTTTGTGACATGAACAATTTTTAATTATTTCACTTTTAATTAAAATTCTCGGAATATATCCACATAAACCAAGTGTAAATTTTGACATGTGAACTATTTCACCATATAGACACACAGTGAGAAAATTATGTCGTTTGAAAGCTGATTTAGCATGGGGTAAACATGCAGAAAAATTCCTATGGACTGTGTGTTTAGTGTAACAAGTGTGAGATTCTGTTTCTCTCATTTTTTAGCTCCCTGATCACAGGATTAGGAGGATTTTTCATCAGACGTAAGCTGGATAAGAAGATAGGAACAAAGGACAAGGTGTATAGAGCTGTGCTTCACTCTGTAAGTGTAGATACCAGGATTTCTCTACATTTTACCCTACTATATATATATATGTATATATACCAAGCTGGTTATTTTAATTAAAACAAGAAAATTTCATTTCAGTGGTATTAATTTTCTGTGTTCTTGCTGTAATAGAACGTTGAGTCTAATCAACCCACCAACAAACTGTAGTAAAGTTATTTTTATTGTAAAGAACTGTCTGGGCTTCTATGAACCAGAATACACTTTGATATTACTTAAAAGGTAACATAAAAGATGATAAGAATGATGACTTTGATTATTTGACAGTACATGCAGGAGTTACTGAAGAGAGGTGAAGCTTTGGAATTTTTCATCGAGGGTGGCCGCTCCCGTACAGGAAAGGCTTGTCAACCTAAAGGTGGATTGGTGTCGGTGGTTGTGGATGCCCAGATCAATGGTTTGTAGCTAGCAAGTCATATCTGTATTTTGTGGTTGGTTTTGGTTAGCAAACCTGTAGATTATTAAAGCAGAGAAATATGTTCCAACTTTAAACATTTATCAAATAAATAAAGTTGTATTTTGTAACACATTGTGTATCTGATGACAAATGAAGGCCATTATCTGTGAATTTCTAATTCAAATTTAAACAGCACACTTGATTAACTCTATTTAGAAGCAAGTCTCAGAATGGATAAATTTGAGTTACTTCCCTTTACATCTAGGCACTCTTATCACATTCATACTAGTAAAACTTGTAAACAAGCTTAACTTTTTCTACAGAATAACATGTTGAAATGATTTATTGTATTTCAGATGTAATGGAAGATGCTTACATTGTACCTATAAGTATAAACTACGAAAAAATTCTGGATGGGAATTTTAATCGGGAACAAATGGTAAGCGAGGGTTATATATTATAAAAGATTAATGCATGCTGTTTTAGATTGTAACTTTAATATTCTCACCGCTAGACTGGTAATTCAATAGTAAGAGTGTTAACAGCAAGTTTCATATTTTAAGAGAAAATTACTATACTTTGTTTCATATTTTAAGAGAAAATTACTATACTTTGTGTATACGTATAAACAATAATTTGATTTATAATTGAAATTGGAAGTGTTTTATGTTTATTTTTTGAGACTTTTCATTTTCTCACAAACATTTGGAAAAAGTGTTGATTAATGGAGCATTTTTTATCCCAATTTTTCTTTTAAAGTAAAAATTAAAGTGAAAATTGTTTTTTGTTGCAGGGTCTACCTAAAGTGAAGGAGACATTTATAGGAGCTATTAAGGCCATATGGCGGGTGTTCTGTAGCGACTTCGGCAGTGTAAGGGTGGAGTTCTGTCAGCCATTCTCCCTCAAGGTAATATCATAGAATTGAAACCAGCGAAATAAAAACGTCTTCTTTCATCTGACATCTTTGGCATCATTTACATTCATTTTAAGAAGAGCTTACTTCCTTTATTATCCCCCGCTTTTTCAGAAACATGGGATATTAATTTGGGTTTGTCTGTCTGTCCGTCTGTCTGTAACACTTCGTTTCCGTGCAATAAATGTAACAAATGTAAACCAATTTTCTTCAATCTTGATGACAAGGTTAAATGCATTAAGGGTTCGTCCAAGTTTGATCGCGACTGTCGATGGACCATATTTAGTGGAGTTATGACCCTTTGAATTACTAAAAACGTCTTTTTCTGCCATTTCTGTGCAATTAGTGTAACAAATGTAAATCGATTTTCTTCAAAGTTAGTAACAAGGTTAAATGTCTTATTTTCAGCGGATGTTATTTATCAGAGTTATGGCCCTTTAATTTACTACAAATATAATTTTTCTGCAGTTTCTGTGTAATAACTAACAAATGTTAAAAATAATATTGTAAAAAATTTGTAACAAAGTAAAATGCCTTATGCACTTCCGTATAATAACTGTAATAAATATTAACCAATTTTCTTCAAACTTGGTAACAAAGTTAAATGTCTTAAGGGCTTGGCCAAGTTCGATCGCCACTTGCGATGGACATTATTAAGCAGATTTAAAGATGCTCGGACGGAGCATAAATGATGCTCATCATTTGAACAACAATTGCTATTTTCAAAATCGTGTATATACATGTCTAATTTACACAAAAAATAATATAGAGTAATTTATTTTGGTTTTGGTGCATGCGCAGTTAGAACTTCGTTCTATATAGAACATAGTGCCACGGAATTTTTTCGGGATGCAATTAATTATTTCTAATATTTTTTTCTTGAAGTAAAATTAGAAGCTCTGAACTTTCCAATGGTAGTAATGGTGTAAAGTAAGTAACTTTTGTAAATGAAGAAAAATACCAAATCGTCTGATCCTGTTTTTGATAGTGAAAAAAATACAATTTCTCAGCGGTGGAGCATCTTTAATAAGAAAAAAATCATTTTCTGCCATTTTCCTGCAATAACTGATTTTCTTCAAACTTGGTAACAAAGTCAAATGCCTTAAGGGCTCGGCCAAGTTCGATTGCCACAGCATCTTTCAACCAAGGTTAAACCTAACCTCAATAATGTTTACCTACAATATGTCCTGAAAGCGGGGGATGGAAATTCCACGAGTTTGCTTGTTCTGATCAATTTTACTTCTGTATTACCATAAATGAAATTAATCACATAGGTATACATGTAGTTCTTTTCTAAACTCTTCAAGCTGAACTGTAGTGAAGGTTGTATATTTAAAGATTTAGGTAGTTTCTGTTTGGCTCTTGAGAAGGTTATCGATTGTGAGACCTTTCACAAATCAGATGACTTTGTTATACCCAAAGAGGAGTAAAAAACTTTTTGTATGAACATATTGTGTTCTTGATAATTTCATGGACATTGTATTTTAATTATGAACCCCATTAACATATTAAGTTGCTATGTTGTAGGAATACCTGATGAAGATCCAGCCAGTCCAACCCTCCCCTCCTCATAGTGACACATCTAGCCAGGGAAGTCCCCCCGAGTCTCCCCCACCGATGCAGAAAGCTGGTAGTTTGAGTTCGCTGTTCGGTACCGACATTATGGTAGAGGATCAGAGACACGCCATCAAACAGTTGTCAGAACACATTGTGCACAGTAAGTTGTCAGAACACATCATACACAGTAAGTTGTCAGAACACAACGTACACAGTAAGTTGTCAGAACACAACGTACACAGTAAGTTGTCAGAACACATCATACACAGTAAGTTGTCAGAACACGCCGTACACAGTAAGTTGTCAGAACACATCGTACACAGTAAGTTGTCAGAACACGTCGTACACAGTAAGTTGTCAGAACACATCGTATACAGTAAGTTGTCAGAACACATCGTACACAGTAAGTTGTCAGAACACATTGTACACAGTAAATTGTCAGAACAAGTCGTACACAGTAAGTTGTCAGATCACATTGTACACAGTAAGTTGTCAGAACACGTTGTACACAGTAAGTTGTCAGAACACATCGTACACAGTAAGTTGTCAGAACACGTCGTACACAGTAAGTTGTCAGAACACATCGTACACAGTAAGTTGTCAGAACACGTCGTACACAGTAAGTTGTCAGAACACGTCGTACACAGTAAGTTGTCAGAACACGTCGTACACAGTAAGTTGTCAGAACACATCGTACACAGTAAGTTAAGAGAACACGTCGTACACAGTAAGTTGTCAGAACACGTCGTACACAGTAATTGTCAAAACACGTCGTACACAGTAAGTTGTCAGAACATGTGTACACAGTAAGTTGTCAGAACACATCGTACACAGTAAGTTGTCAGAACACGTCGTACACAGTAAGTTGTCAGAACACGTCGTACACAGTAAGTTGTCAGAACACATCGTACACAGTAAGTTAAGAGAACACGTCGTACACAGTAAGTTGTCAGAACACGTCGTACACAGTAAGTTGTCAAACACGTCGTACACAGTAAGTTGTCAGAACATGTTGTACACAGTGTAACGTAAGTTGTCAGAACACATCGTACACAGTAAGTTGTCAGAACACGTTGTACACAGTTAGTTGTCAGAACACATCGTACACAGTAAGTTGTTAGCACACGCCGTACACAGTAAGTCTGTACCTTGTTAAAGTTTGTCTTCAGAGAAACAAAAATATTTTATATGAAATTAAGATTTATGATTTAAATTTACTATTATGAAAAAAATGTATTTTATGAGGGCCTTATCATTATCATTAAAATATCACTCACGATTTTCAAATAAAATAATAATGGAAAATTTGGAAAATACAGTATTAAATTAAGATATTATCATTGTAATATATTTTTTTTGTATTTACAGCTTGTGTCCATGCTACGCCTGTTATGTGTACCAATATGGTGGCTTTCCTCCTCCTAACCAAACACAGAGAGGTAGGTATAGACAGAGGTCATCACAAAGGTCAAGCTACTATAACTTATTTTTAGATTTAGTGAGTTTTAAAACTTACATGTTAGCTATGATTTCATTTGATTTTCAGTTCTTCATAATGATATTAATTAAAAGGTTTTCTTTTGGTCTTTGATTTGATTCTGTCATACAATACTCATATTATAGATTTTGTATATTTCTTCTTATCCCACCATGAAATAAGGGTTGTATAGTGTTACATATGTGTATCCTGTCCCAACACATTTCCCTCTGATTTAGACTGGATTACCTGCCTTGGTACCAATTCTCTCTGCTAGGCTGCGCTCAAAAGTATTTTTGGAGTGAAGCCTTTCGGAGAGTAGAAAAACTGCGGCAGGCAATCCAGTCTACCCTTTGATTCTAGATACTCAGACTTTTCTAGTTTATAATAAGTTGATGTTGATTCTCATTCTTTTAGATTGAATTTTTTTTAAAGTAAATTAAGAATTGAAGAAAACAGAAATACGCCTTTGAAATGTAAATATACTATACAGTTGTTTTGTCCTTGATAGCATGTAACATTACAAAAAGTATTGGAAGTAACTTCAAACTTTAATATGAGTAGGTATGGTTTATTTTTCTGTTCCTTACATATATATCATGTAACTATCTACAGGGTACAAGCATGAAGCAGTTGATACAGGATTTTGATTGGCTGAGGCAGGAAATGAAAAGCCGTAACCGCGATGTTGCCTTTGTGGGCAGCTCAAGTGAAGTTACACACTATGCCTGTGCTCTCCTAGGGTCTAACCTGATTCAGAGGTCAGTTTAGTGGCTGGTTCTGGAAAGATTTATCATTAGCATGTAAAATTATCATTTATGAGGTAGTAGAATCTGTTGCCACTCCAATACATAGAGTGTCTCCTAATTATCACAGGCTATTTGAAATAACGCTGAATCTGTTTATAGAAATAGATATTGTTAACCAATTTATTTTCACATTGATATAATGCCACATTTTCATTTCTATCAAGTGATTGGTAAAATGATTATAAGAATTATGAAATGAAATTTTCATGTCTTGCATGTACAGGGGCAGTGGTGATGATGGTGATATTCAAGTGATACCAATACTAAGCCTACCGACTGTGTTTGAGTTGAGTTATTATAGCAACACTCTTGTATCAGCCTATCTACTGGAGAGTGTGTTAGGTAAGGAACTTCTTTTTACCACAATATCAAATGTGTTGATGAACTTCATTGAAATATCCTGTTAAACAATGAAGATTTGTCTTGTGTTTATTACATTATCATTATAGGACTTCTGGGTCTATCAACCCTCGAACAGAAGAGAGTGATTTGCTGATGTAGTAGCTTGTGGCTACCAAACTGAATGTCGATGTTTCTCTTTGTAGTTTGCTCAGTCATTTACCACTGTGATATAGGACTTTTCGTGCCGAGTCAGTCCAGAACTGCCAACGTTATGGCCGCCTCCACTGACGATATCATCGACACAGCCTCCGAAATATGTAAACTTCTGAGATATGAATTCATATGTATTCCGGTATGTCTACTTGTAATTTATTTTTAATTCCTCTAATTAATAAAAAACTATCAATTATATACATACCATATGTAGAATATGTATAGAAAGCAGGTAACAAGTACCAGTATTCTGTATAGTAGCTTCAATATGGTAAATTTGTTATATTAAATCTTCATACACTAAAATGTTTTAAATAAAGTATATGATGCAGTATTATAATAGATTGAATGTTTTACCATGTGTATTATGTAAGATATATATAGGGCAAAAAAGTAATTCTAACAGTGGGACAAAATATTGTTGAATTTTCCATGCGATCTGTCCCTTTGCAAGAACAAATAGAATTACATATTAATGACGGTAACGAATGTTGACAAAAACACAAGCAATGAAAACATATAGAACATACAGGTAAACTATAGGGACAATGGTGATGTGTGTTGTCTGAATGTTCCCTTCGGTCAGTCGCTATAATTAGTTGCGATTGCCAAAGGCTAATGTAGTTTGTATAGTTTATCTAAGGCTTATGTAGTTTAATATGTATGCAAGATACATATATGTATATATATATATTTATAAATGAAGGTTTTATATGGTCAAATAAAGTAGGAAGTTTGAGATAATAGTTCATATATAATAACGTAATAACATGCGCATATATGTAGCTCATCAAAATGAAATGATTTTACGACACGATTGTACAGAGTATACGTTTTGATTTGCAGCCTTGTGAAAAAGTTGAGGAAACACTACTTGAAACTCTTCATAATTTGATCTCTCGTGAACTGTTCAAGTATCGAGACCAACAGGTTGGCATATATTTGTTTCTACATCATCATTATAACTAATACTGTAGAATATTTCAAATTACATGTATACATGTTCCTTAACTTTTATTCAGAATAGTCCAAATAATCTATTGATCTTCATATCAGCTGCATTTATGATATTCAAAATAATTAGAAATATTTTTTATTATGCTTTTCATTTCAGCGACATTTACTTAATGTTATTGAAATGATTTATAATTAGCTGAATTATTTATTTCCTCATAATTATGAAAATAAGTAATGATCAACATTGATGATAGACTTACAAAATTCATGTTACAATTACACAGTATCCATGAATTTATCTGTATCCATCACTGTTACAATTACACAGTATCCATGAATTTATCTGTATCCATCACTGTTACAATTACATAGTATCCATGAATTTATCTGTATCCATCACTGTTACAATTACATAGTATCCATGAATTTATCTGTATCCATCACTGTTACAATTACACAGTATCCATGAATTTATCTGTTTCCATCACTGTTTCAATTACACAGTATACATGAATTTATCGATATCTATCACTGTTACAATTACACAATATACATGAATTTATCTGTATCCATCATTGTTACAATTACACAATATACATGAATTTATCTGTATCCATCATTGTTACAATTACACAGTATACATGAATTTATCTGTATCCATCACTGTTATAATTACACAGTATCCATGAATTTATCTGTATCCATCCCTGTTACAATTACACAGTATCCATGAATTTATCTGTATCCATCACTGTTACAATTACACAGTATCCATGAATTTATCTGTATCCATCACTGTTACAATTACACAGTATACATGAATTTATCTGTATCCATCACTGTTACAATTACACAGTATACATGAATTTATCTGTATCCATCACTGTTACAATTACACAGTATCCATGAATTTATCTGTATCCATCACTGTTACAATTACACAGTATCCATGAATTTATCTGAATCCATCACTGTATTACATTAGATATGTCTGATACGATGTCACCATCTGTGTTCAAAACACGCAAACTACAAATATTTAAAGTCTAAATTAGTTTGTACAGAAGTCATTGTTTGTTTTTAACTTCAGACGGGCTCAAATCTTGACTCGGTCAATAATCGGATGTCCAAGCAATTTTCAGAGTTGTCCTGGGAAGACGAAGACGAAGGAATATTTCAGGAGCAGTTTATCAAGGTACATAAATCTTTATTCATTTAAAGAGAAATTAAGTTAAACCTCTTAAATTGAAGTTGGTGAAATAAGTTAGACCTCTTAAATTGAAGTTGGTGAGATAAGTTGGACCTCTTAAATTGAAGTTGGTGAGATAAGTTGGACCTCTTAAATTGAAGTTGGTGAGATAAGTTTGACCTCTTAAATTGAAGTTGGTGAGATAAGTTGGACCTCTTAAATTTGAAGTTGGTGAGATATCAGTAAATTGCGTTAGAAGTTAATATAAAGCTCAGTTTGACAAACAAATCTTCAAGTGAATGAAAATATCAAGTTATACTTATTACTTCTTGTTTAAAAAAAATTCCATGACAGGTTTTGTTCTCCATGCAAATCTTAAAAGAAATATATATTTGAGGTTTTAAAGTATATGCGGGTATCTGTAATTGTCTTCAATATCTTCACTTTTGTTTTTCATTTTTTGCTTGTTTGTTGAGAAATCTACATGCATTGCAAAATGAAATTATGGATTATTTGATTTCAATACTCTGGTCTGGTTATCATTGTTAATTATCTGACTGATTATATTGTTATAACCATTTGTTACCGTTTTGGTTTTCCAGGCTAACATGGAGCGCCTTGACTGTGTAGAGAACATGGTATTTCTACACCACGTACTGGCACCATTTTTAGAGTCCTACCTTCTCACAGCCCGCAAAATCAATACCGACCTCGCCACAGAGCTCCCAGGTAAAGGCATCGTTTAAAAATCCAACATTTTATCATAAGGAAAAATTCACTGACAACAAGTATTTCAGCTGTTAAAAGACAAATACATGAAATATATCCCTATCACATTTTATGTTGTCTTTTTGATTTCGTCATAATAAGCATTTATTGAAGTAAGCTCTATTATCAATATCAAATATGACACAAAGAATGTGGACAAAGTATGGCTCATTGGCTTACAGTTCTAGTTTTGTTTTGTCATGAAAATATGCATTCATTAAAGTGAACTCTAGCATCAATATCAAATATGAAAAATTCATAACAGAGAATATCAAATATGATAAATTTATTTAACAGAGAATATCAAATATGACAATTTCCATCCCCCGCTTTCAGGACATATTGTAGATAAACATTATTGAGGTAAGGTTTAACCTTGGTTGAAACATGAAAAAATAAATCGAAGTCTTATTTGGAAGTAAGACATTTAACTTTGTTACCAAGTTTGAAGAAAATTGGATAATATTTATTACAGTTTATGTACGGAAGTGGCAGAAAATGATGTTTTTAATAATTCAAAGGGCCATAACTCCGCAAATAAGGTCCATCGACAGTCGCAATTGAACTTGGCTGAGCCCTTAAGGCATTAAACCTTGTCACCAAGTTTGAAGAAAATCGGTTTAAATTTGTTTGTTTTTACACAGAATATGCAGAAAAATATTTGTAGTAAATTAAAGGGCCATTACTCTGATAAATAACATTTGCTGAAAGAGTTGATCGAACCTGGCCCGGCACTTAAAGCTTTCATTCTTGTTAACAAGTTTGAAGAAAATCGGTTAATATTTATTACAGTTATTGTATGGAAGTGGCAAAAACTGACTTTTTTTTATTTAAGCAAAGAGCCATAACTCCGCTATATAAGGTCTGTTGAGAGTGGCGATCAAAATTTGCTGAGTCCTTAAGGCATTTAACTTTGTTACTAAGTTTGAAGAAAATCGGTTTCCATTTTTTACACTTATTGCACGGAAATGGCAGAAAGTGATGTTTTTAGTAATTCAATGGGCCATAACTCCGCTAAATAAGGTCCATCGACAGTCGTAATAAACAGCTAAGTCCTTAAGGCATTTAATTTTATTACCAAGTTTGAAGAAAATCGGTTTACATTTGTTACATTTATTGCAAGGAAACAAAGTGTTACAGACAGACGGACCAACCCAAATTAATATCCCCCGTTTTGGAGAAAGCGGGGGAGGATAAATGTGTTTAACAGAGAATATCAAATATGACAAATTTATTTAACAGAGAATGACTTCCTGCATGATGTGTTGACTTTTGCCAAGAAAAGAGTGGAACAAGGAATAGCTGGTTATGGTAAGTTTTACTGTTCTCATCAAAATCAAACAAGCAAGGTTTATAGGATAAAAAAGTTTTAAGATGATCTGTTTTGATATCTGATGTAAAAAAAGATTTATGTTTGATTTTGTTTGAAAGATGAAGTTGTTTTCAAAGCATGTGTGTTTGCTTTTGTAGTTGAGAGTGCTGCTTTTGAGTCCATAAAGAATGCATTAAAGGCCTATCAGGATGTGAAAGTCATAGACTGTTACTTCGCTGGGGATATAAAGATGGTGGAAGTCCGAGATCACTTTGAAGTCCGGGACAAAATTCGTAATTACATAGGCCTGCTTGAAAGCTTACAGGAGTAATTGTGTTTAGAGAGAATTATGGGTTTTACCTGTGTAGGTGTTGCAAGGATCTCTTCGCAAAAGAAAAAATCGAGTTTCATTTTTTTATTGTGATATTGTCTCAAACCATTTATGAATCATTTTGATTCGGTTTTGCATGAAAGTGCACTTTGAATAAGCAGACACATTTTTTGTAAGTTGTGAATAGGCCAGTGGTTGTTGTGTGGTCAAACTATTGAAATAATTGTATTTGAATTCTGTGTGTAAGAAAGTACAACAAGTTACTGGTCAAATAGAAAATAATGCCAAGCACTGAGAGAATATTAAGCAATGTAAATTTGTAGTTAAAATATTATTTATTCCTTTGTTTGTAAAGTATTCTATTTCTCAAATTGTGCGTTATGGTGATGATAACTTGACATAGTATGTTTATGAGAAATGTTATCCTGAGCAGATCATGAAAACTGTGACATGATATTATTCCTGGCAGAAGGAGACTATCTCCACTGATGGGAACGAGATTATCTCCCTTGATAGAAAGATATCTTATATATACAAAATATGAAATATAACAGATTAAATATAACAGATGAAATATGTATAAAAAGTTCATTCTAAGAGTATTTCCTATTATGAAAGTGTCACTATTAACTTAGAAAGGGCTTTTAGTTATAGGATTATTCATAATCTAAATTCTGGAAACAGAAGAAAAATTCTATTTATAGATGAAAAGGCACGCAACAGAAAGGAGATAACTTAGGTGTTTTATGCTATTGTTATACCCGCCATAAAATGGTGTTGGGGAGGGGGGGACATATGTAGTGATACCCGTGCCTGTCGGGTCCTTTTCTGATTTTAATTGGGGCATTTATATCATAGACATTTCTAGTTAGATTATAAATAAATACACCCAACCCTTTGCCTTCTGGAGAGATTAAAGGTTGTATGGTAGGATAGATTATTTTATGTCTAGATTGTAGTTACGGATAAAATAAAAATGTAGCTTAATCATATCGTGTCAATATTAAAATGAGAGGTAAAATAATAAGCATATGCCAAGTTTTGACTGTGATAAGATGCTGGAATGACATACTTATAGTATAGCTGTATAATGTAAATAGTATAACTGCTTATAGATGTTGTTGTAATGGCGGTATCCATAAGGTCTTAGCTAGATCTTAGCTTGTTAGTCATTTGGGTACTGTGAACCACCTTTTGTTTGCAAGCAATCTAATTAAAATTAGACTTGTAATTCTGCTCCACACGATGCTCTACAATACCTTCCAGTACAACCCCTAACAACCCTCCGTTTTGGGTCACCTCAGCATGACCCCTGGCCTAGATTGGAACATCTCGGAACGTACTAGTTTCCGTTTGTACTTTCGAGAGATTCGACCACACCAAAGATTTCCTAGATGACACACTGATTGGCTCATAACAGGGGTCATGCTGAGGTGACCTGTACTGAGAGTTGTTAGATCTTGTATTGGACCGTATAGTAGAGCATCGTAGTGGAGAAGAATTACAAGTCTGATATTGATTAGATTGTGTTTGTAAGATACAAATTTTCAAATAATTTGGCAAAAGAGCTTGAGCTTATAATAACGCTAAATATTGTATATGTGAAAATAAAGTGGTTTACTGTATATCATAGGTGTATAGATATAATTTATAATTTCTTCAAACCCATTCAAAGTTTGATTTCCACATTGGTAAATTATCGATATGCTGTAGTAGTTCTATAAATTTTGGTGCAAGTTTGTGTTTTTATGGGATCGCTAAACCAGACATTTTGGTGCATGTATATCTATTACAGTTACGTTAGAATCATGGTGCAAGAGTTGTAGAGATTTTCTTTTGCCAATATCGAAAATCTTTTTGTATTTCATAGTTGTCCTAATGTCTGTGTAGACAGATTTTAATATACCTAGTACATGTATGTATATGATGAATTGTTCACACTCTTGCTATCAACATAACCATACCTAAAGACACAAACGCTTATTCACCAAAGCGAATGATCTAAAAACCATTACTCTGTTAGTAGTGCCAAATATTTGTTTCCATTTAAATGGACTAATTCTTGTACCGCTTGATACCTGATAACGTTTGTGCGGAACTATTGTTTCTTTTGGTGATGGAATGACGCTAAAAGATGATATACTGTGCTTACGTCATTTGAGGGGGAAGATTACAACGAGAAAGTTCCATCATCACTGGAGATATTATAGTCCAACAGAAACATTATCAGGTACCGGGTGGTACATGAATTAGTCCCATTGCGAGCATAACATAATCAGAATTAGCACACAGCATTACACATCTGCTTATATTACCACAAGCCTTCCACTTCTGAGTGGCGCGTTTGAATCCCACGTGGGGCGGTTGTCAGGTACTGACCGCTGGTAGGTGGTTTTTCTCCAGGTACTCTGGCATTCCTCAACAAACAAATCTGGCATGTCCTTATATGACCCTGGCTGTTAATAGGACGTTAAACTCATAAAACCAAACCCTAAGGAATTGGCGATGTTAGATTTTATGTGTTTCATTTACAGTGGGTTTTCTGAGACTGCTTTATATAATTTTGCTGAGAACTTTGGTACAGAATGAAGATCCACTTTAGGGTATAAAAAAAGCCCGTCAGGGTTAATATTTTGTTAATATGCCTTATATGGAGTTTGTTTAATTTGTTAAAACACTTGAAAAGGTGTAAAATGCTGCAGAATTTGGCAAAGAGGTGGGAATTCATAGTGTGTTATTTTACTTTTTTTCTTTTTTCATATTATTTCTAGTTCCATCTGGTCATGCCTTCTTGATTTAGAACTTTGTGGTACAAAACACTGTTTAATATATATTCATTCTTGTTCATCTTTTTTTACAGTAACTTTTATTGAGGTGCACATATATTTGATTTGTTCTCTGTCAATCTTGAATTATATGTTAATTAAGTGGTTGGAATGATTCCTCTATGTATAAATTACAGTGCTAAAAGAAAACATGTAGCTTACTTTAAATCAATGATTAGAGCGCTAGAAAATTTAGAAAAATTGAAGGGGTTTTGAATTCGACCATTTTGAGACTGACCGTTCACAAAATTATTGCATAAAGTAAGACATAAATTATTTTAAATAGATAAAAAAAGATAACTATCCATGCAGTATTAATATTTTCAGTCTGCGTTAAAGATAAGTGATTTTGAGTGCTCACAAAGGTGGAGAGGGGGGGAGGGGGGGGCTGGAGAATTTATTGGATTGAATACGGTACAATATTTATGATAATACAAAAACTCAGTTACTAAAAAAATTTTAGACTGTAGTGACTAAAGATTTAATATTTTGCTCTTGATTTCTATTTTATTTACAGTTTACCCAAAAATACTGAATATGTTTTTATGATCAGTTGTGTTGGATATATAATTTGATTGTGATGCGTTTTTTTATTCAAACATGTTGAGAAGACTACTGTGTTTAGAATATTTATGTAAAACCTGTATTTGTTTACTATTTTGTTTACAATTTTGTTGTTGTTTATTTTATTATATGCTTAGTCTCATTTTGTTTAATTTATTTAGTCATTTATTTAGAAATTTAAAAGATAAAGATTGATTTTTTTTAAACAAACTTAACTAACAGCACATGTGTACAACAAAATGTTAGGATTAATTTTTTGCATAATGGACATTTTTGTAAAGGCGCTTTCATTAAATAAGTGTATTAGCAAAATTGAATCACTCACAAACATGTCAGTAAAGTGCAAATCTTTACATGTAATTACTTAGACTATATATACAGTGTAAAAACTGTCACACAACACAATTGAAAGCTTACTAAAAGAAAGTATCCTCACGTCAAAATGCCCTTGTTTTAAAGTAATTACCTTTGTTTATATTACGGTCATGTACAACATTGTGGGATTGTTTTACGCAATGGATATGAAAATGTTTTCTGCGTTAACTCTTAAAGATGCTCCATCGCTGACAAATGGTATTTGTTCACTATCAAAAACAGGAACAAATGATTTAGTATTTTTTCTTCCATTACAAAAGTTACTTAGTTTACACCCATTACCACCATTGAAAAGTTTGAGCTTCTAATTTTACTTCACGTTAAAAATATAAAAAATGATTAATTGCATCCCAAAAAATCCCGTGGCACTATGAAGTACTGGTTGCGCATGCACCAAAGGCAAATCAATTTATTTGACATTATGTTTTGTGTTGATTAGATATATACATACACGATTAAACACCAATTATTGTTCAAATGATGAATATCATTTATACTCTGTCGGCAGTGGAGCATCTTTAAGTATGATCACGATCTAGATACCCTATATAGAATAAAATGTACATGGAAATTAACAAACAATACCACCCCATTGTTCCAATCATTTGTTATCGGTATGTAGTATAAGGTATTATGTATTACCATAACATTGTGACACATAGCTAGTCACTTATAGTATTCAAAGGAGATTATTTTTTTCATTTGCAGCAAAGATGGTTAATTTTCTCAATCATGTTTACACAAGCAAGGCTGTAACTAAACTAGAATATGATTATAATCATCAATATCGCATATCTTTGATGTTATTCCGTGATTATATTTCATTAGACTGCTATTTTGGAGTTTTTTACCTGTAGTGTATCACAGCGTTTTAAACGTTATGCTTCATGTAATTAACATCTATAAATATCCATGGGTACTATTTATTTTTTCTCGCTATTTATTGCCTGTAACCACCACAGATTATACTATTATTGCTCACACATACCCATATCTACAAGAACATTTGTACTTAGTACAATAATGGAATTGTAATAAACTAATTGGTGCAATACCTGCAATCTGACACCTTGTATAACATGCATGTACAATTTGTGCTAAAATATTTCCTGCCATCCTGCAATATGTACTCGACCATTTTGTGGTATCAATTAGACTAGTCAAACTACAACAATACTCTTTATTCCCCACAAAAACCATTCACACCACAGGAACAATGTAGATAAAAAGTTTATATGAGTATGAATGTGGATGTCTCTTGGAAGAATTTTCAGAATCCTCATGACTTTTCCAATATTGTGTTCTGAAACTAAATGAATAAGGTTTTTTCCTTACGGTAATTGCTTCCATCTTGAACCCTTAATATTAAGGATGTTCGCTTTGCTATGATTATTCAGCACAATCTTTTCAAGGTAATCGTAATAAAATAACTTCTGGGTAATGGATTAATTTTACAGATGAATTTGATATCACAAGCATAACATATACTCAAACATCAAGTGTTGTAAGCATAAGATATATAAGATATTTGTGAAATATGAACTTTTAAAACATAATAGTTGATATTTGTATCATTTCCACATAATGAAGCATGCCTGAGCGTCCTGCCATACACTATGTAATGTAAACGTGAGCTTGTTTAAATCACTCTTTACACATGTAGTACATAGCTAAGGGAGCTATACTCGTGTTTAATGTACATTTGTTATTATGTCAATCACAATCTGTTGTTCAGTGTTAACACTGAAAATTTTGTTTTAAATTTAAGTGACAATACAATAAAATTTATTTGAAAAATGAAAGAAAATGTTCATTATTTTTATACTATAACCCCCCTCCCCCCTAGCACCACCACCACAGAAAAAGAAGACGAAAGGTGACATGTGTCTGAGTGATTAAGATGTTCTTCCACCTCAGGGTCACAAGTTCAAATTCCATGTTGGACAGTTGCAAAGCCCACCACCACCATTATCATCATCATCAATTCATGTTAGGACTATATTTCAGAAAGAACTTTTAAAAGGGATCTTTCTCAAATTGTATATGCATGTTCCCCTATGGTCCTAGTTGTGTATATTGCATTTTGGGATCGACTGTCAACAAAATGGCCGACAGCCAGTCTCTTATATTTTGATATTTGAAGTTTGTTACCGCTACTACCCAGAAATTACTCAAGGGATCTGTCTCAAATTTCATATTTAGGTTCCTCTACGGCCCTAGTATTGCATATTGCATTTTGGGACAAATCGGTCAACAAGATGGCGGACTGGCAGCCATCTTGGATTTTGATAGTGGAAGTTTCTAACGGCTATTTCTCTAAAAGTTTTGGAAATATCCGTCTCAAATTTCATATGTAGGTTGTCCTAGCGCCCTAGCTGTGCATATTGCATTTTGAGACGGATGAGTCAACAAGATGGTGGACTGGCAGCCATCTTGGATTTTGATATATGGCGTTTGATACCGCTATTTCTCATGAAAAAAACCCGGAAGGATCTGTCTGAAATTTCATATGTGGGGACCAAGTTTGCATATTGCATTTTAGGTCCAATCAGGCAACATGATGGTTTTTATAGCTGAAGTAATCCCTCTTTCCATTGTCGAATATAGATCATTCTTTGTAGGGCGCCAAGATAACTCTTGTAACTCTTGTTCTAATATTCTGGCTTTCTTCCATCATCTGACACGTCCTGAATTGGCCATGGCTGTCAATAGGACGATAATATAACCAAACCAAAACAATATTTCTTATTTGCTAAAAGTGGTACCATGTATGATACAGTCAATAATCCCGCATCATTACATGAAAAGCTAACTGTTTAGGGTTACCCGACCGACCCAAATTTTTTACCCCGACCTTATTTTCCCCCCACTTTTCTACGATTTAAAAAAAAAAGTCGGGATTTCGATCCAAAAAAATGAAAAATCGGGATTTCGATCCCAGACTCCGGTTCCGGCCATCATTTTTGAGTGAAAGACACTATTCTTTTTTAAATCCTCCCGACCGACCCTATTTTTTTGCCAATGTACACTGTAGCCCTAAACAGACATTTTTTTTGGCCTAATGCAATTAAAGATTTTCTCGTAGATCAGAAGCGGCCACTGTGTTTACCCTAGGCTCTTCACTTCAAGTGACACCACAAGACTCGACTTTATATATATGTGACACTAACAAAATTTTCCTTTTAACCACATGGTACCATCAGGACCTCCTTCACCAGTCACTATGAAAAATTCAGATTTTCACGTCTTCATCTGTAGAACCATTAAACCAACTTTTCATTAAAAGTGGCATTTTTAATATTTTTTATTCATCACAAGTGTTACTTCAAGATCTTCATTTTTCCGAGAGTGGCTTGGTAGTCATGATCGCTATTGCGCTGACAGAAATCTTCAGAATAATTCCAACATGTGGCGTAGACCAATCACTTTAGTGTGCGGTTGGATCCGGTTGGAAGCGATGTCTGTCGGGTTTGCTGTTCCCGCAATGGGACGGTGGTGGGGTGTGTTGCTTGGTGTCTTCAGTGATATAGCACTATAAAAAGGGAAACAGTTCCACTATACAAGAAGACACATCATGAACATACCACAGTCTCCCAAAACACGCACCTCGCACAACATACACGCAGCACGCCACATACATGGGAGACCGTCCTTACATGACCATAGCTGTTAATAGGACGTTAATTAATCATACAAACAAACAAACAAACGTTTTCCTTTGTGATTTTTCTCCACCATACAAAACAACAAGGGTCAGTGTATTCTCTGGTGTCTAGGCTGATATCCTAATTTATTTTTAATTGCATGCACGCCATTGTAGTTAGTATAGTGTTCCTTGTTCCAATGTCATTCCCCAGACCCAGTAATCACAACAGCAATTTTGGTTTGTTTTTATTTTCGATGGGCCGTTAAATAAAAAAAAAAAAAAAAAAAAAAAAACAAAAAAAAAAACAACAAAAACCAAACAAACAAACAAACATGACCACGAGAGAAATACAGCCATGCAGTATATGCAAAACAGTGTTATAGAACATGCTGGCTTCCTATAGAATTGTGAATCTCGGGGCTTCATCAACTTGATGTTATAAGGTGTATGGAACCCTTAGTATCCAGGGAAGTACTCGAAAACAGACCATCAAAGAACATGGCTCACACAAGTAGCAGCATGAACGTGTTTTCCGTTATGGATGAGAAGATAAGATAGTAGTTGGAGGACCAACTTCGCTAGCCAAGGGTATTCAGCCGATGCTCTCCCTGCAACGGAGGGCATCGGACTGAATACCCTTGGCTTGCGAAGTCGTTGGAGGCCATAAGACTGATCACCCATTGTCGACACACCATTTAGAGAATGATCCAAGTAAGGATTGCAATATTCCCTGTCAGATGAACTCGGCTGATCACTCAATGGCCAGGTAAAATAGATACTACAGCTTACTACATAGATCAATCAGTTTCTTTTCTTTCTCATGAAGTTTACATGTGTACATTTTCACCACACGTGGAGTACGACTACTCCTCATTCCACACAATACTGACTTTCCCTTTTACCCAATATGGCGCCACCAACAATAGACACTAGACAATTTTTATTAAACCAATCAAGGTCCCGCACGGGGCATTTACAAACAAAACATGTATGACATCTAGGCATCATACAGGACAACTTTTAATGATTTTTATGATTTACACAGTTTGCAAACAAAATATCTTTCACACCCCGATAAAAAATAGTGACATCAATGCTTAAACGACAATCAACATTCTCTTATTCAACACTTATTTATCACATGTGTCCCTGTCACGATTTGCCGTTCCCCAAAAGTTGAACCAACCAGACTTCTACTTACAATAAGGATGATGTTCTACTATTTAGTAATTCATTACAGTGTGAAACCATTGTCATTTTCCCTTGCATTCCAAACTGTACATTATTGTAAATCAAGAGTTGACTTTTCCACAACCGGCAAGATATCTCTTTACCATAAACTTATCATTATGACTGCCCCAAATTAACCATAGTTATCGATGGATAGTGAAATTTACACCAACAGTAGCGGTTAAGAGAATATCGAAAGTCAGATACACAGGACTACACCTGGTATATTGTCAAACAGCGTTATACTTATTGAACTACTTATTTTTAGTATTTCGTTTTTCTGACGTCATCAAATAATAGCCCAAGTGTTTGCACTTGTCTTTATTTCTAAAAAGGATGTAAACGCTTCAGAAAACAGTTTACGCCAGCAATTTTTAATCACTTTATCACTTAATTGTATGCATCTTAAGTCGCATGTTCTATCTGAACAATACACATTTCTTACAACATCCGGTTAGCGCATGTGCAATATAGTTAATGAGCATTGACCTCGGGCTTGTTGACATGTAAAATGTAGGACATTATAATCGTTTTGTCCCGACATAAATATATCTATATACAACACATTTCCCGGACTTTGATCTGTTTGGACTCTTAGTTAGGATTACCGAGAATAACAACGTGATCGCGCGTTTGTGACACGCCACACGCTTTCTCCTTTGTTTAAATAATTATATATTGTGACAGTTTAGTAAATAACATATACGGAATCTCCTTTTTATGAAAAAATACGATTATTTTGTTATTAAGAACTTGTCGTCTGGGAAAAGAGCGCATTGAATGTTAATTTATTCTGATTATATTAACTGTTCACGTTTATTTTTTGCTGAGACAAGCTAACAATGCTATCGTTCGACAGTCAGCATACTTATTCTGTTGATAACCCACCTAATCCATCATTATCATCACTATTGCTATCCACATATATAACCACAAGTGAGCGAAGGACGTAAATCGGTTACATATGGGATGAGCTCAGCTTCCCTTGGGTCAAAGGTCAAGGTATTTTCACGAGTACTTATAGGACAAACTATTTGGCTGACGTTTCATACTCAGTTAGACGAGAAAGAATTTTGTAAGAAGGTAAGTTTATATTTTGGTTTTATTTTTGTAATTTCATTACACTATTAAATTCAATTGTCATTTTAAACTGGAATATGTTATGTAGTAGTGATCATTAAAAAATGCGCACTCATCAGATATGTTTTATCTTTTTTCTTTGAAAATCTCTACAAGTTGGCCTTGGTGATTTTAAGGAAGGTCACTTTAAAGGTTTTCCTCCATATACAACTTGTAAACTATGTTTTTATGTTGATGCTTATTTAGACAAATAAGGCGCACTCTCAATAACTAGCTTTTGTTTATATAAATAGATTAAATTGGCCAAAGCCATGTTCACATATGGCATAAGTATTCCAAAATATAATCTGAATGAAACTGTCTGACCACTAAGCTTCTTACATGAAACTGTGGAGTTCTTGTTCTTTTTCTTTTTGCTTTAAACAATTAATTGACTTATGTCTAATCTGTTTAAATCATAGAAATGTAGAATGTTGCAGAGTGATTAATAACTTCAAAGATTGAGATAGTTTTTTTCTTTCTGTGTAATTTTAGCCTGACGTTATTTGACCCTAAAAGGCTGTAGTGGGTCTCAAACTTTAAAGTTGTGATATGATTGAAACAGATTTGACACGAGTCAAAATTTTTATTTGTAAACACTATGTAAAACACATAAAACAACCAATATATCCTGAAGCCACTATCGAATTCCATTCATCATTTTTTTTGTATTTTTATAAAATAAAATAATTAGAGCGTGGACTATTTCAGTGTTCGATGTTACGTTGTCTGTAACGATAAATGAATATGAACAGATATAATTGCTTTGAATTAAAAAAAGTAATAAAAGTTGTGTTATCTTTAAATCTGCTGCGTTGTAACTCCTATCATTATGTGTATTCAGATAACATTTTTTAGAATATATTTACGTATTTTTCTGGGTTTTTTTTCGCGCTGTTAAGTTACCTTCGATATGTTAAACATGTTTGGGTCTTGCTGACTAACCTTAGATCGAAGCTATTATCAGTACCTTACTGCACTGTGTCCTAGTCTCAATATACTTTAGATATGACAACACAACGTCCATTTGGTGCGATATATCTTAGTTGACTGATTTAAAAAAAAAAATTCAGTTTCCACTAGCTGACAGACACTAATAGGATAACTAGTACAACATAGCACATAGATAACAAGCTGCTGATAGCATTAGACTTTATACGATAACATACTTACCTCTACTTACTGGACACGTCACCAAGCCTAGTTTTACTGTGATTCAGTACCTATAGCTAGTGAACTATTATAATGTAATATTTTCGCAGGTGTATTTTTCGCGTTGTCAGCTTTCAAACTGTTCTTGTTCTCTGTAACGAAATTATTTATAGGTAATTTGGGCTTGTAGAGTATGTTCGGGTATCAATTTATTTGTGGAAAATTAAGGAAAAGTAATAAGCCAACATTTCCAACCTACTAATATATTACTATTACAGTAAAGTGATAGAACCACTAAATATGTTATAAAATTAAGTTTGTAATAAACCGTAAGTATTTATATTTTATCCACATGAATTCAATAAGTTTCCTTGTTCGAATGTACAGTTACAAATGAATGTGTTATTTTTTATGTAATGTTTACATTCATACTAGCTGTAAGCATTTCAAAGTTATCATTTTGCCTTTCAGTAAGAGACAATAAGAGCCAATAAGAGACAATCACTTCCGTACTCACTACAGCTAGAATCATTTATATTTAAGGACAACCTGTATGCAATGTGTTTGGTAGGCTGTGGTATGATGATGTTGTGTCTCCATGTAATAGTGGGAATCTTACTCATGTAAAGTTATTTCACTGATCACATTATTCTGACAACGAACAAACCAGTCGTCCCACTCCAAATATGCTGGCGTTAAATAGGATCATCAGAAGCTACCACTTATACAGACTACGGTGTGCCTCGCCCAGGGTACAGAACCCAGATCCTACCTCACAAGGTTGAGGGGATTAATCACAAGCCAAATGTGAGGCCATGTCAAGGGAGACGTTTGGAAAAAAAGATGAGGTCTTGAATTTAGTCGCCTTTTAATGGCATTTGGAGTGATTTAAAGTATTAGATACTGATAGATGTCATACAATCATTCCTTTCTAATGCTCGTCTTCTGTAAAGCTTTTGAAAAATACTAATTCAAGTGAAAGAAATACCATATTCAGCAACTATCGTTGAGTAGTACTTATTAGTTTAACGTTTATATAATCCATTAATTTTCTGCTGCAGAAACAAGATGGTGAACATGAAGGTGATACTCCTGGTGTCTCTCGCGGTGGTTTTCGCCGAGGCAACCCCTTTCAGATTTGAGGAAAACACCTCCAGGCAGGTAAGTATTACTAATGTCTCTCGCGGTGTTTTTCACGTTGTCGATTCGTTCTCATTCCCTGTCAGAGAAGATCTGAACTTCACGTTTTGATTACCTTTCGGATTTCCCAATAAAATCAATACCTTCAGAATCGTTAAAGAACAAGTTTCCCAACGAAAATAATTACGTGTAAGGTTAATAAATTAAAGACTACTCTACTCTGTACACACTACACAACACAGTTGTATCGCTGCATTGAACTGTGCTTTAAAGCTGTGTCGTAAAATTCCGCTTTTGCATATATCGGTTACCGACCATTACGGGTAGATACCGATTGCTACACTCATTGCATTGTGAGCGAAACTTTAATATGCAAATACAGAATACGTGTATTGAATGTTAATGGATAACGAGGTCCATTGGCAGACATCTGTCCTCTGATGTGTGTCACGTGGTATTCGTCAATGCACCTATCAAATAACACGCAAGACATAACCTCGTATCAAAATATCCAATAAGTAGAAAATGCAAAACTGGTTGAACCATCTATACTAATACTTTGCAAATGTTAAAAACAGGCAAGTTAACAAGGATTGTTGAAATGAATATTGGACAGGCTGATTCATAAGGGCTAGCGTCTCTTCAACTGATAGGATCGAATAGAGAATAAAATCATATCAGGACCTTAACGGCAAGTTTCACTATATAATTACTTATCCAAGCAATACTCAAAATTCTTCTTAACTTTCTGTAGTGGGTAAGAAAAACAAAATTGCAAAGTTAAACGCGTTCATACATTTTGCAAGTGTTCTTTATTGACTTCATCTCAAAGTTCAACAAAATTTAAAGTGCCATTTTAATTATTTTGATAGGCGTTCATGTTCATATTTTGATGTTACCTTTTCCGAGTCTTTTTAAAAAAAAAACCCAAAGAAGCACATTATGAATGCTAATTACTAAGCTTGGAAACTTGTTAATGCATTACAGAAACGAGGAATTTTCGACAATATTTGGGGCTCCGTACAGGGTGCAGTCGATGAAGCTGCCTCCGCTGTGCAAGAACACCTGGGTAATGCCAGGGAACACATTCTCAACTCTCACGAGGAGACGAGAGCGCACCTCAACGAATTAGGAGAACGACTGAGAGGACACGCTGAAACATTAGGCCAGGAATTAAGGGGCCATGCCGATAGACTCCGAGAACACGTCGAGAGCCTTGCCGAGTGAGTTGTTCAAACTGGAAGTATATTTCTGTACAATTTCATTTATTGCACATCAACATAATACGTATTGCATAGTTAATACCTCATTGGTTATCGTGTGTTTTAGCATATTACCATTTTGTTTAGTTGAATTACGAAAATAATAATCAACCAGAGAGTGCATTCTGTATGTAAATATTGGCATGTTGTTAATATTATTTTAACAGCAATGTTTATAAATTAGATTGAACTGTAATTTTTCTGCAGTTTATTGTCTGTTATAGTAGCAAGTGGGATATGTTATGATATAAAGAGCAATAGGTATACAATAATCAAATGACCAGAAGGGTTAAAGCGAGCGATTTGTAGTGTTGCTATACTGAAATGCCTCGCCTATGGAGGGAGAATAGAGATAACACGGTATCATCTGGTCTAGATCACTCAACCTGATCGTATAGTAGGTTTCCACCTTTTTCTTATTGCCTAATATGCAAATGAAAAGGGAAAAAAACCCACTATTATATAAGCAGGTTTATTGGCTTAGATAGTGTGTTCGGGAAATCATGGAATAATGTTTAAGTAAAACGCCGTCGTGTATCGTGCTTGTCTTAGTTAGGAATCTTATGTTGGTTTTTGAAAACAATATTTATATATATGTATTGATGACTTCATTTACGTTACCCTCCAAAAGAGAAAATGATAATGAAGTATGCCATATTATTTTTCAGACGACTCAACGAGGGCAATGATGATGATGATGATGATGAGCAGGAGTCTGCCCCTGTTATCGACCTAGCTTAGGTACGTCGAAGGCTTTTACAAACTCTTATCACAGGCGACACATTCTCACTCTCTGGCCAATACATATGTGGGAAAGATAGCTCTTTCTCAATTCAACACACAAAGTTAAAAGAATCAAGTACGTACTGTCAATGGTTTGCTCAGACAGTATAGAACAGTGTTAGATCCAAGATTATCATAATTTCCTATTTGCATAACCATAAATGAAGTAACAAATACTTCTCAATTTGGGTAATAAAAACTGTAGAATTTTAGTCTTAACAGTAATGTTAGCGCTGGTCTTGAAACCCTTTCCTGTTGGAGTATATATATCGCTCCTATTCTTGGCTTGGACTGCGTAATGTATTATACTACCTTATAGGCCTGATGGTGAATATGAGGGATTACTGTCTTTTGAAGTCGACTGATCAGACACTTCGCATATAATTAGAATTAAGATGTGCTTATCATATATAATGTATATACCAATCCCACAAACGTCTCAAAAACGGACAATGTCACTTCCTTGACCATTAATAACTTTTTCATCAGTTGTCTCGTAGAGTGTTTAATATCTAAATACACATGCTCATATGTATTCATATATAGAAATGGTGACCGAAGCACTAACAACTCGCTTTGATTTAAATACCTTTTCTAATCTGATATTCAATCAGGGATCTCATTTGCATACTTCCAATAACAAAGCTTTACTGATGTTTCACAACCTTAATATTACTGACTGTATTCCGTAAGCTAAACATTTAAAAATTCTGATCTTAATACGAAAAAGGTTCTTCATTAAAATTGTATGCAAACATCGGATTACCTGCTTAGTTTTTGTATTCTTCGCTATGCTTCGCTACGAAAATATGCAATAGCATTTATGAGCACAGTCTAGCGGATAGAATTTGGCTAAGGCAAGTAATTAGCCTGATTGTATTCAGTCGAATTTGTAAACCCGAACTCGTCCAACTCGTGTAATCTAGCCATACAGTCGAATTTGTAAACCCGAACTCGTCCAACTCGTGTAATCTAGCCATACAGTCGAATTTGTAAACCCGAACTTGTCCAAATCCCAAACTAGTCCAACTCGTGTATTCTAGCCATGCATTCAAATTTGTAAACCCGAACTCGTCCAACTCGTGTATTCAAGCCATACAGTAGAATTTTTTTTGTCCAACTCGAAAACTTCGCTGAATTCGAAATGTTGCTTTGGTCATGTCCAACTTTCTATTCAAATAAGTTTTACTCGATAACTTACTCGATGCTAGAAGTGTTACTAGACAGACCCCAATTTCCCGAAATCAACTTAATCAAATACAGACTGTAGTTAATAACGTTCACTTAAGGTTCATAAGCGAATACAAAGTTTTTATTTCTAAAGGTTATCTATTCAAATAAAGTTTTTACTCGATAACTTACTCGATGCTAGAAGTGTTACTAGACAGACCCCAATTTCCCGAAATCAACTTAATCAAATACAGACTTTAGTTAATAACGTTCACTTAAGGTTCATAAGCGAATACAAAGTTTTTATTTTTAAAGGTTAATGTTTTTCGATTCAAGTAAACGGAACCAGGCCATACAGGGAAACATAATGTTATACATGTTAAATTTATAGTTGCAGACCTGTTTTATTTATCCGATTTAATATACATGATATGCTTCTATGAACAGTCATGAATATCATGATGATCCATCGAGATGTTTTATTTCTTAAATTAAACTACTTTTTCATTATTTCAGATGATCCAGTCGACCTATCATCCGCCTCCATATTAGTCTCTCGTCTCATTGCATTAACACTCAAATTCAGCTACGATATATCTTCATTAGGTTAATAGCCATATGCTTTATAAAAAAAACCCAACTACCATGTGACATTTATTATTGACATCCAATTAAATTGAAAGCAAATCACATTAGTTGTTTATGGTTTTTTAATTAATGACAAAATGAAAACTGTGTGTCGAATGCTTAACCCCTAGAACTACGACATGGCATTTGATAATGATAAGGTCGTTTATAAAAATCAAAGGTATAGAGGAACGTGATGAAGTAAAGGAGGCGCATACATGTCTGTCTGTTAGGCAGATAAAAACAGACATACAAATATCCGAGATTTTCATTAAATAGATAACTTTGTAACGGAAATTGCGATAGTTTCCTGACAAAATAATATTAGATATAAATACATATTGGTCAATGATTAGTCATTGGATATTGTAATATATATTTTTTTAGCAATCCTTTGGGTGTCTTTAGCGCCATGCTTCAGTGAAAAACACTGTAAGAAGTACAAGAGTCCTACGATTCAGTTTTCATATCTCTATTTTTTAATTTCATTGGGGTATTGTTTGCAAACTGTAGTGGATTCTCACAAAAGTTTGCAAACCAATTTTATAATATCATAACCTGATGTAATTAAAAGATAGTAACATGAATGCTTATAATTATTTTTCCACACTACTTGATAAGATCACGTTTACACGTACGATTCCATTGGTTTTCCATGGGATTAATTTTCTAAATCAATACGCAACGTCATTGTTTCTATTGTGACATCACGATAACGTCCGGTTTCCAGACCGTTTTCTGATTTTTTTCATAGTGGTTTGACAGAAATGAATTAGCCAATCAGAAAGTCAGATTTTGTATGAAAACAAAGAAAAAATAATTATTTACAAATGGAAGCAACACGAATAAACCACAGCCTCCACACACATTAAGACATCCATACACCAAACACATCGCACACTGTGTAATTGTCATTTAAGCATTGAACGTCTTTCATTTGGTATTCATAGCCAATATGAATGCCAACTGAACAGAGGAAAATTCCATGAAGCGCGTTATCGCTTCATGTTGAATTTGCCTCTGTTCAATCGGCATTCATTTTGGCAATGAAAGCCAACTGAAAGACGTTTACTGCTTATATTTACATTTGATTCCAATTTTATTATGAAATCCTACGGAATTTGGCATTGAATAATGAAATAATCATTTGTATCATCATGGATGAAACAGCCATTTGAACAGACATCTTCCGTGATCGCTGGCACGGCAATTGTGACGTCACAATAATAATAACGTCATAAGTTCATTATTTATATGACTGCCAACTGCGTTTGGTAAGTTTACATAGTGGGACTGCAGTGGAAATGTAAATATAAATATATGAAGAAAAAGAATCAGACAATTAGAAAGTCGCATTAAGTATGAAAGCAAAGAAACTATTTTCAAATGAATAATCTTGTTAACTAGAACCTTAAATGATTAAAAAAACACCCACATCTGAAGACATTTAAACTGGCCTAGATACCTTAGAATAGAATTATTATGAGCTATTAAGTATCAAAGGAATGCAAATAATTAACTTTTATTAATAAATCAAAGCTATGATAATCAGACATTCCTGGACTTAAATTAGAGTTCCTCAAACATGCGTTAGTCCATTGTACTTATTTGGGTCTGTATGTCACTGGCTGATGATAAAATTAAAAAAATAAATCCTACCTATGTATTCATTACCATATATCTAGATCAAATGAATGTCTTAATCAATTATCGTGCTAGATTAATAAGATTTATTATGGAACACTTTGTTAGTGACACCTTTACGTCTCCAAGGACATTGGTGAACACATAGAATATACTGGGATTTTCGCTTTTTTTCAAAAGATGATATATAGACAAAAAATTCTTTCACCATGTGATAGATATCCATGGTTGACAGTAAGATACGGCTCTGCCTTTATACCCTTTGGACGGCGGTAAAGTATTTATGAGTATTTATGCATTTTCCCCATTTCATGCATCTATCTAGAGCCTCACTAAGAACCTCGAAAACTTTATATCAGTTTTTTGAAAAGGAGATGTTCATCACTATATAACATGGCAATATCGATTAGGTTATTGTATTAGTGACGTCACAAATCACATTTGAACATGCCCAAATCAGTTAAGAAATGAGGTCTGAAATCCGTATTTTAATGTGTGCCCGGAAAACTGACATTGTGAGCTTCATTGTCAAGATACAGATATGTAGATGGTCTCAAACGGTAAAGGAGATATCAAAGTAAGAGAAAATAGAGAGAAAGGGAAAAGAAAGGAAAAATATGCTTGATCCGTGAGTACTGTTTATTACATATCGTGAAGATGGCATCAGACCCCAATCTAGATGCAAACTGCTTTCATTAATGGCATTTGTTATAACGTACTATCACGATTCGATTTGATACATTGAATAAAACGTTTTGAAGGGCTCAGTCATTTCCCTGCTTTCATAAGCAAATCACTTCTTGCTTATTTGGCCTTTTTAAACGAAAGATAATTAAATTGGAGATGTTTTTTTCTCCTCTACAGCTCTCTCCTTTTATTGGCGGATAAATTAAATTGTGATTGTTGAATTAGAGATGTCTTTTTATTTCATTTCCCAATAAATGTATTCCTTCTTCTTAGAGCATGAGGCGACAGAAGTACAGTTTGTTTTCTTTAACTCCTTTCCGTTTTGTTTATTTTTTTAAAGCTAGAGACAACTGAAGTCAATATGTTAATCTAAATTCATTATCAACAATTCCCATTGTTTTCCTCTGTAGCCTAGTATTGCTTAACTTGAAAAGATGGAAGAGTTATTCTACGTAGTTAAAATAACTGTTTACAGATAAGTTAATCGAATGGAATTTTCTGGCATGATTCGCATAGTGTAGTGTTGTACTTTTCGTGCAAAAGACACATGGATTAGTATGATGAATATGCTATTTCAAGTCGAGTTATGTGAACGTAACTTTGCCGAGATAATCATACTGACTAGTTGAGTTATACCATGACTTATTGAGATAATTAACACAGGAAAGACTATAACGACTGACTATCATAGATCTTGTCGCAATAAGGTAAGTCTCGAGTTTTCAGGATATAAGTCCTTATTCCATGACGTACGTCGACTTGCCGACATACAGTAAATATCTGGTATAATGTATATAATGACATATAGTTACGTTACCATAACTCGATCTAAAATGTAACACGGTGACAGAAATATGGCACCATAGATATTGGACAAAGAAGTTCACTGTCCACGTAGTGGCTCTACCCCATCTTTGATGGACGTTCCTATGTAATACACATGCACTTAGTTATGGTTCTCAGTCGTCTAAGATTGTTTTGTCACAATGACAGACACTTAATTTATATAAGATATTTTCGATCCAGTCATACTGACTCACCGCCCGATTTAAATTCCCGATCCTGGAGGCCAGGATAATTAAATAACATAGCCCGTCAAGAGATTAGACCAGGCTATATCATACATATACCACTGCTGTAAATATAGAATACAATCTTACATTAATTCAAATTAGCTCTTAAGGTTAACTAGGTGACTAAATCATTCTTTAAAGTTTAATATCAAGTTAAAGGTCATGTCTCCCTGTCGTCCTCTGTCGAAGAAGCATATAAATCAGCGTGAACGTTCTGAAGGCTAGCACCTGTAACAGTCCTGTGTCCGACACGTAACACACTTAGGGACACATGTAACAGTCTTATGTCCGACACGTAGCACACTTAGGGACACATGTAACAGTCCTGTGTCCGACAGGTAGCGCACTGAGGGACACCTGTAACAGTCCTGCGTCCGACAGGTAGCACACTGAGGGACACCTGTAACAGTCCTGTGTCCGTCAGGTAGCACACTGAGGGACACCTGTAATAGTCCTGTGTCCGACAGATAGCACAGTGAGGGACACCTGTAACAGTCCTGTGTCCGACAGGTAGCACACTGAGGGACACATGTAACAGTCTTATGTCCGACACGTAGCACACTTAGGGACACATGTAACAGTCTTATGTCCGACACGTAGCACACTTAGGGACACATGTAACAGTCTTATGTCCGACACGTAGCACACTTAGGGACACATGTAACAGTCCTGTGTCCGACAGGTAGCACACTGAGGGACACATGTAACAGTCTTATGTCCGACACGTAGCACACTCATAAAGTTATACATTAAGAGTAACCAAAAAAGATTTATGATGGTGCAGACAAGATAAAGATCATGATACTCTTTTATAGTAGGCATGAATGACAGCCGTATTCAGGCCCAAGGATCTCACAATGTCATAAATGCCGAAGCATACCAGTGTTTTAAAAAAAATTTGTGATTACAGCAATCATTCTTAAGGGTCATGCTGATGTCATTGTCAATACCGCTGATATCACGAATACAAAAATAATTTTAATAAGTTTCCTTATCTTATTTATATCGGTGATATATTCATTTCTCCGTTAGTAACCTGTAATGTATTGTGCTAAATCGCGCGGAAATGATTTGAGAATGAAGACATTCAGACGTGAAACGCAATATGGAGTCAGAACTGAAAGACGACTGTAGGTCTTTCATAAACTTGTCATATCACACTGAAGAATAAAAATAAATTATTCAATAGTGCATGAAATTATGAAAAAAACCAGAAAACAAATTTCAAACAAAGTATCATATTTAATATAAACCACCACAACACATTTACGAATAAAACAAAGCTTTTACATTATGAAATTTTCAGGAGACTTCCTATTGGATGATAATAACTTTGGACGAGAAAGTCTGCTCCGCACACAATGACATGATACCGACACTTTCTGGTGAGCTAAAGTGTACTCATACTCTCCATCAATACATGTACTTGTTCTCTTTAGGACCGGAAGGAAGCGATACACAGGCTCGCATGCGTATTGATGTCTTTGTCTACTGCGCAATCCCGGTATCTGACAGCCCTCACATCGGCATCGAGCGTGCACAATGGCAGAGGGAATTCTGGTGATATCCACCTCTTTGACTAAGTAGGATGGACACGCAGATAGATCTTCTGATTCGTCAAGGTCTGTTGGTAAGGGGCACGTGGTATCACCTTGAAGTAAAATTCTGGAAAAATAAATTGATAGTTATATAAATATATTGCATTCTGGTTCATACTATTTGTAATATTTTAAAAGGTAAACGATTTCATAGGAATGGATTTTTTTCTGACGCAGATATAGGTATTTAAAAATATGAAAGTATTATGTTGTTGAAATAATTGTTCCTATATTCATAAGACAACAGCAGTAAACATACAACACAACAAAACGAAAGGCATAACGCTCGGCCTACTAACAGACATATTCATTTAAGGACGGCCTGACATGTATGCGATGCGTGTGTGGAGTCTATGGTACATGGTAAAATAAATGTATAAATAATGTAAATTCAAAATACAAATCACAAGGAAGACACGCTGAAGATCAAGTAACAAGCTGTTTGTAACGAGAAGTAAACGAGGCGTCTGTGGAACAAAATTACGTTAAGTATATGCTGTAACAACAAGATATTTAATAACATAAACACTAATGCTAGTTCGGCACGTGAGCTTCTCTGGTTCGCGCACCATTTAGCAGATGCTGATTGGTTTAATAAGTGCTCACGGAAGTGACGTACATGTCCAATCTAGCCAATACCGATGTTAATTTTGAAACACATTCAATCTTGTTTTGGTAGATGGTTTCATTAATGAATGCTCGATGTAAATACATTTCCTTTGGTAAACTATGTTTGATTCTTTAAACTTATAACTTATACTTACGTATATGTGTCGGGCGTTTCCACATCCGCGGCTTCATATGACAGCCATAATTTACTTCCTTCTAACAGGGTACGCGTGAGATTGTTCATCTGACCGGCGCTGGGATTACGACACCACGTTGTCATGGAAATCTGACCATTCAGCAGCATCAGTATCTGCGGGACACATACGTTATAAACATTAGAAACATATAAATGGAAAATTTCATAGAAGCACAATTCTTCATAAAAGCACACACTATGAGAAAACAATGTAAGGAATACGAAATAGTTTTAAAAAGTTTAATATTTATCTAAAATAAATCTTTTGTACATTTTTAAACTATATATATTTCAGCGTAATATTCCATATGATTTTCTTTTCGATATTTGTGAAGGAAAGTACTTTTGTGTCATTAAATAAATGATAAACAATTGTTTTTATCTCCACTATATCATGTTTTGTTTGTCGTAGAGTACATTGGACTGATGTCTTGGTGCTATAAACGTCTAACGTGTTGTCAGTTATGAGGTAAAAAGTATTTGTTTTGTCATTTAGCTTATTTACTATTCGTCTCACGCTACTGTGATAATATAATTGTCAGTGATTCTACATGTTCATCAAGGTGTATTACCGTATACTAGTATAAAGATTGGTGTTTACTTCCTTCCACCCCGTTTATGAAGTCCCGCGTTATGTTACATCAGCTGTTGAGAATTCACGGATATGTATACGATCTACAGGACGACACTATTGTTACAGACGACACGCGTAGTCTGTTGTCTGTTGTATATCCTACACCTACTGTGTCCCTTAAATAACACATAGCCTCTCTGTGTATCGTTTCCATCACAGTACAGTATAACCTGCTAAACCTTTTGTGTCTATTCAATCAGTGTATGATATTCCGTTAGTAACACTCCAGTGATTCGGTTACCCTGTCCCTATAATTACATAGCTAGAGCAGAAAATCTGACAATTGAAAAGCTATTTAATATATTAAAATGAATTGGTGCAGAATGAGGTAGGAAATTGACTGTATCCAGATTAATGAATACAATGTTCTAAAAACGATAAAAAACATACTTTATGGTTTAACGTGGAAAGTTTTGATGAAAGTGAGTCTGCACTATCCACAGTTATAATTAACTAGATATTTATCCCCTGTATAAATACCCCGAATATCATCAAAAGTATGAAAAAACTGTTAATAATTAAGCATTAAGTAAGTGAACACAGGATTAACCTCCTTTCTCTCTATTTTCTGTAAATATAATGGCGTAATAATATTTTACCTGTAGCAGCAATATCGAGTTGACATAAGAAGGCATGGTAATATAAAAAATATCAAGAGTTATGAAGATTTATCAAATTAAATCTGGTCTATGAGGTGGTATATTTTTGAGCGATTTTATAACAATCCGTCGTGGAATTCCCTTTTTAGTTGATCCCGGACTTTCCTGATTTCTACCCCATCCTGGAGATATAGGAAGTCTTCATACCCGTTTGTATGTAAATCGAGTAGCCTGGTCATAAAGTGATAACATTTCCTTGATAAAGCAAGGGTTTCTCCAGTAATGCTGGTTAACACATAAAGATACATTATCAGAAAAAAGAAATGAAATACAATATTCAAAAATCGACATTGTTTTATGCATTTTAAAATAGGTGACAAAAATGAGTTTCATACATGTATTTTCAGTCAATATACTCTTTTTGAAATATGAATCTTGTCGCCATTTTAGAATACCTGTTAATAGAAAATAAGAAAAATGAGATACTGTATCCAAATAATCGACATAGATTTGCGCATTTTAAAATAGATGACAAAAATGACTTTAAAACATATATATTTTCAGTCAATATTCTCTTTTTAAAATATGAAATTTGTCAGCATTTTGAAATCACCATCAACAAAAAAGTGAGTCAACTTGACTTAGTGGCATCGTCAGTAAAATAGACTTTTTTGTGTTTCTCGACCAATTCATTTTACTCATTAATACATGATTTAGGTTTTTTTTTATTTTGTTTATTGTTTTATCTTATTTCACAAACACCCAAACGTAACTAAAGATTCAGATACTGCTAAGAAATAAAGAGACAAAGAACGAAAGTTGTATTTAAGGATTAGCGTAACTATATTGTACTATGTTATGGAGGTATAACACAAAAATCTGAGTGAACTCTAGTGTACTCTTAACAAACCGCGGTTTATGACGAGAGTACACTAAGAGGTTTTTGCAGTGTTTACTTCTGCTTATTGCAGAGCATATAGGGAGTGGGACGACTGCTTTGTCAGCATCATGTGACCAAGTGGGGTATGCCTGTTCTAAACACGCACCTCACACACGCAACACGTATGTATGTAACTCGCATACACGGAGCCTTTGCTGATAATAGGCAGGTTAATCTTATCAACTAACCAAGTTTTGTGTGCAAGAAATGTCTGTGTGTTTTGGGAGACTGTGGTATGATTAATAGAATCTTTCCCTACCTAGAGGCGTGACAACGAAATCACAATCCAAGGGGTAATTCATGAACGTTTAACCCGAGGCTTGCCGAGTATTGGACATTCAGGAATTCCCCCGACGGTTGTGATTTGTTGTCATACCCTCATAGGTAGGGAATGATTCTTTTTCTCCCACATACAAAAGAAAAAGTCTAGGGATTGGTTTGACAGGAAAATCTCTCACGGCTAAAACCGGTGACAAATCAGTGAATGGTGGGAGAACAGATTGTGTCTTTTTGGAAAGTAGATACTCTTCTCTATTTTATTGTGATATCTTACTAAAGCAAGCTGCTCCGAGCAATACGTTTAGCCTACGGTTGAGCACTCACCCCTGTGAAGTAGACTCTAGGACCATAGTTTGTAAAAGTGGTATTTTCTGGTTCTGCTTAGTGCTCAAAATTAGAGGAATTGGACTACTAGTTCGCCCTTTGTCAGTATGTGACTGGGTGGGATAAGCTATTTTTTGTCCTCGGGGACATGCTTCAGTGATATAGCACTATAAATAGGAAAATAGATCCACTGTACAGGTTACGGGTTTATTAGTTTAACAATTACTAACAGCCAGAGTCTTGTAAGTTGTTGGTGGAGGAAAACCGGATTACCCGGAGAAAAACCACCGAACAACGGTGCCCCAAATTGGAATCGAACTCACCTCCCAGATGTGGAGGGTTTATGGTAATATGTCGGGACATCTTAACCACTCGGCCACCGCGGTCTCTTCCAATATACAAGAATATACAACACGAATATACCGCAGTCTCCCAAAACACACGCTTGACACTTTACACACGAAAAGACACCACATACACGGGAGGCCGTCCTAAATGACATAACAAACCAAACGAAACTGCAATGAAGATTTAAATTAATGATGAGTTGATTGAAATTGTTAAATGTTAAGGCTATATATCCCAGTTTAGTGATATTGATAAAATATCCACAGGGATCTGAAAATAAGTTACAGTTTAAGTCAATATGGACCCACCAAAGTGTCCATTTTCAACGTTTGAGGGGTCTAGATAAAAACAAAATGTATTCTACATAGTACTGTTCACGTAAAGGGTAGAAAGATCCCAGAGACAAAACTTCTACCTCACATAGCTTTAGTTGCTAAAAGTCATATTTCTAGCACGGCTTCATAGATGCGGTTACTACCGTTGGAAAAAGCGATAATACTCCTTTCAAAAATCACTCTACACAACTATACTCAAGACTTCAATCGGGCCGTGGACATTCACGATGGCACTTTCTCATCCATTATGCATGATCGAGATCTCTCTGCAATCTCATTGGCTGACTGACTGTTGTGCTCTTTTCGGGACACTTCGTCATTTACCTTTGGCGTAACCAACACAACAGAGACACCCGATAAAAATATATGCATTATGTCTGAGAAAGTGTCACCATAAATTACTACGGCCGGAGTGAGGACATTTTTGTGTCATTTTTTGTTGAAACGGGATTGATATAGTCTTATTGGCGGCACTTTGTATAGTTGTGTAGGGTGATTGTGAAAGGAGAATGCACGCTCGTGAAAGGAGAATGCACGCTCGTGAAAGGCGACTAAATACCGTTAGTGGGACGACTGGTTCGCCCGTTGTCAGTATAATGTGACTTGGTGGGATGTGTTGCTTGGTGTAATCGGCGGCATGCTGCAGTGATCTAGCACTATCAAAAGGGCAAGTGTTCCACTATACACTTTCTTAAAACACCAATCACTTCATACACACTACACTCCGCATTACATGGGAGGCCGTCCTTACATGACTAAGGCTGGTAATAGGACGTTGATTAATATTACGGTAATAGTCGCTTTTATGAAGACGTGCTAGAAATTTGACATTTTTTGTCGCTAGAGCCATGTGGGGTAGAAATTTTGTCTTATTTTTACCTATTTTGATCTAGACCACTTGCATGTCTAAAAAATGGTCTATGGACATTCTGGTAGGTTGTCAATAATTCTCAGATCCCTGCGCATATACGTTTGGAAGAGGGGTTGTATATAAAATTAAAGAGGATCATTGCCTTAATTTCATCTCATTTATTATTGGCTTTAAATTCTTTCAATTATTTGACCATTTCCATTTTGCATATTTACGTATATGTTTTATCTCATACTTTTTGACGTTTTCCAAATTATTTTTCTCAAACCTGCTTAATAGCTGCTTCGTTCAAGATAAGTTCCTGTGTTGCGTTATATTGGCGTCTAGATTGTGTTTTCAAATATGTTTATTAACAACTTAGTTCTAACAATAGGGGCTCGAAAAATAACATGGCTAGTTTACAATGATTCTTGAATGAAAGAACACACCAGGTACAGTAATTCATATGCGTTCTGACATATGAAAACGATTGTGAATAAAGAGTGAATTATTTTCCATTGTTAATCAGTGTAGGTAGAAACGAGTCGATGCATTAAAACAGTTGGTATGATTTTGGCGTTGCATTTTCATACACAAACAAGCCAATGTTAATAATCATGGACACAAAGGCAGGGGGTCGAACGTATCTTGGTATCTGGGTATGCGAAGGAGTAATTTTGTATGTGAAGCAAATATGGCGTCCAAAGTTCCGCTTCGAGTGTCAACCGTGAATGAAATGATCGGTACTTTCCGGAATTTCTCACAGTGGACACAGGGTTAACATTTTTGACAGGCTATTTCGCAAGATTCTGTCTATCATACGGCCGTTCTAACGAACTACAAGTTCACATTCAGGCAAACAAAGTCCCGTACCATGCCCAGTTGCTGTTTTTTGCGTGAAAATCGCGTGGTTTTTCTTCAATAGATTTTTTTATTTTTTTTTTTTAAATTAAGTAAGGACAGTAATCATCTGTCGGGTTTTTAGAAACTACAATCATTTTGTCACCGAAACGCAACATCTTATATTATAAGAGTGATGCATGAAGCTTAGAAGAGACATGAGTGATTTTCCAGTCACGGTTGACACTCGAACCGGAGCTACCAAATTACACCTTCGCATACCAAGACACGTTCGACCCCCTGACAGGGATGAAGGAGATAATAATATCTGCCTGTAGAAAAGGTGTATTATCCAATTAGAAATCGGACAAAGATAAATGGATACTGCTATAGGGACAAAAAAAGTATTATGCAACATGTTTGAATTCCATGATAACAGTTGATGTGTGTGCTAATGTCTGTATATCTGGATATTTCCTAGTGAAGGCACTGTGTTGTCAGAGAATAGACTGGGGTTGGATGGTGACCATAACTTTATAACTTACAAGGATGCATCCGCGAAAGACACTCCTTGGTGGGTGTTAATATAATCCGCCCACAGAGGAAATAGATATCACAACAATGGCCTTTTTTTATCATATAAGAAGTCTGTCGTTCCTTGTTATGTGAAGAGATCTTTTGTCGATGTTATATGGTACATCACAGATAAATACAGTGTAAATGTTTTGTTTAGTCAGTGATACGATGTTCTTATTTTCATAAAATGTTTGTCTGTTTCCAAAATTTCCAATATATCTTATAGAATGGACATTATAAAGATATTATAGCTAAAATAATTAATTACAATAAAAAAAATAACTTGGTATTAACTGCTTATTCACACATTAAAGACCTCTCCAATATGTAAATACACGTAGTTGCGTAATTGGGGAGACCGGTATGTTCGTATTGTGTCTCTTTGAGGTTTTAAAGCTCCCTCCCACTTATAGTACCAAGACACTGAAAAACCATACTACGAAAACACTATTGAGTACACATCACATTGCCAGCCATAATTTACAATCAACAGACAAAGTAGCCCCACTATATTTGTGCTGTATCTTAATGGAGCAAGAGGTATTATACTACGCCGTTGGCAACAGAAAGAACTTTTTTCACACAGACGAATGCTCAGCCAAGACGAATACGTTGGTAAGAAGTCTTTTTTTATTAAAGGACAAAAGATCCGACGTTTAGTCGTCTTTTATGATTCTACTATAGAGATAGCAAGTTCAATTTTCAAGGTTCAATTTGTCATATTCAAATTTCTTTACTGTAGAATTGTTGCCAGCGTAGAACCGTTATCAAGAACTTGTCAAAACTCCAGCAACCAAACTACTTTTATCAATAGACATTTAAATTCAACCGTAGTATATGAACATTTAATACTCGATTTTATTTACATCATCTTTCTTTTACAAACAAGGATGTATAAGACATATAATAAATTAAATAAAAGACATTTATAAATAAACGAACGAAATTGTTTGTTGACCTACGTGTAACATTGTATGGGCGTTACCTTTATTTGGAGGAGGCTGACTCCATTGTAGCGATGACTTTATTTCGGGATATTACATGAGAAGATGTAAGGGCGTGACCATTTGTCCATACTTGTGTTATACAACTGTTTTCTAGGTAATACTTTAATGGTAGTTGATTGGTGTAATTTAAAACACTTAGTAAACGTATAATACATATTTATGTCAATCCGGACTAAAGAGATATCGGTAACCAAGTAATTACCCTACCATGGAATGAGGAAGATGGCCCACCTTCGAACACTTAGAAGGTTCCAATCAGGTAAGGCTTCTTTAAAAAGAAAAAGAAAAAAAAAATTTTTCCGGAAAAAGTGCTAATAAGATAAGTTTCCATATCCATACAAGTAATGACATCAGCTGTTGTTTGCTAACCTATCCATCCAAATAGCGTTGTGATAAACATCATTTCTGAAAGCTTATTACTGCAAATCACTTCATTTTCACCAGATACAAATCGGGAATTCAAACGCTTCATGAATTTTATTATAAAATGTAAAACAAATGCATAATTGTCTAAGTGTTCTGGATTCCTTAAATATGGCGCCAATTAGGGTTATACACTAAACTAAAGTGGTTTATTGTATATCAACGCAATGTGTAGTGGAATGCATCATTTTTGTCTCATTCGCACATTCGTTTCATCTTTTTATCCTATTCACACTAGGTAATGATTAAATCTTTAATCAAATTAACACAAGACTTTTTGTCATTGAATAGTTTTATGATGGCTTGGGTTTAAAACATAATAAAAATAACATTTTAATTCAGCTTGCAATGTATAGATTTGTCGAAAACAATATTGCGCAACCCGACCAGTATTTCCATTCAGAAGTTTACGGAATTAAGACGGGCTTCAGCGCGTTTTTCCATAGTTCCCTGCGACCTAGATTTAAATGGTGTGATCGTGATGAATTGTCTCAAATCTAAATATAGGTTAATGTGGGTCATTGTGTAAACATTTCTGTATCAATCTGATCACATTACTTATATGAAGTTAATTGGAGGTAATATATTTAGTGTGATATATGACTGAGTTAGAATACTTCAGTTTTTATTTTGTTTTAACAGTGGAAAGTGTCGAAATGATCTCCGATTTAGACGGTGTGTTCCCCCTATCGTTTGCTGTGCTATATATGAATATATTAACTAACCTGAATACTATATTCAGATTTGCACCTTATATATGGCTTACATAACCTTGTTAAATTCCAGAGCGTTAATGGATGTTTTGTTTTCAGTCCAGGATATGGAAATAAAAACGTTGCCACTGGCTAGGCTTAAATTAAAATCTTGATGTTTATAAATGATGCAATTTCTTTCATATTCAATTCTACATTCATAGAATACATCAAGGATAATTCTAAAACGAAACAATACTTCTTGGCTATTGCATACCATAGAGGGTTTCATATAGATTGTCATAACTTGTGTGCTCAATCCGTCTGTTTTATACGATAAAATATGTTTAAATCAGGGCTTCATACAAGTTGAAAATATTATGCCCAATCCCATTTTTATAGGACATTACCATAAAATATTACAAATACTGCATATATTGTCATGCAACATTTCCTTGGTTACAAAAGTGAAAAATATACATGTAGTATACGAAAAAAACTAACGAAACTATGATTATGTTCAAAACAAAATTAGTCGTTAGCGTTTGCTGCGGTGGCCTTGCAGTTAGGGTGTTACAATTGTACCAGCTGCCCCTATTGTTTGATTGTAAAAGGCGGCTAAATTTAGGGTATTATCCTTTCGTTTTTACTTACGTCTTCCTCGACACCGCCTCAGGTTTGGCATATAACGAAACTATGATTATGTGCAAAACAAAATTAGTCGTTAGCGTTTGTTGCGGTGGCTCTGCAGGTAGGGTGTTACAATTGTACCAGCTGCCCCTATTGTTTGATCGTAAAAGGCGACTAAATTTAGGATATTATCCTTTCGTTTTTACTTACGTCTTCCTCGACACCGCCTCAGGTTTGGCATATAACGAAACTATGATTATGTGCAAAACAAAATTAGTCGTTAGCGTTTGTTGCGGTGGCTCTGCAGGTAGGGTGTTACAATTGTACCAGCTGCCCCTATTGTTTGATCGTAAAAGGCGACTAAATTTAGGATATTATCCTTTCTTTTTAACTTACGTCTTCCTTGACACCGCCTCAGGTTTGGCATATGACTGGGCGCTTGTCCTTGTGAGGAAGACTTTGGGTTCTGTCCCCTGGCCGAGATACACCATACTATAAAAGTGGTAATTTCTGCTGCTGCTTTTCGCTGAGCTTATCGGGAGTGGAACGACTGCAAGTCTTTAAGCGCCTAGCCTAGAGTGGGACGACTGGTTTGGGCTTGTAATATGATTAGATGTGTGTTGTTCAGTGTCTTTGGAAGCACGCTTCCGTGATATATCACTAAAATAGGGCACGGGTCGCACTATAATATCAAAAATATATTTGAGTGTCTCAAAAGATAGACATTCGCACAAACACGAATTGCGTACAATGTGGGCCATCGTAAAAGGACCAAATCAACCAACCAATGCTTTTAACTTCATTGAAATTATTTATCAGTCATATTTTCTGTCTCAAGTATCAGATTTTTGGAGCTAGTTGCAAGCAATTCACGCGTCCAAGAATTACAACTTCATTCCATCATTTCATGTGACACAAATCGTTTTAAGTGTCGTAGTGAAAGTATTCTGCAAAAGAAGCTACTGGAATTTTGTTTTAGCCATTTTCACTAAAAATTGATTTTGTTTTTTTTAGCCATTTTCACTAAAAATTGATTTTATTCATATATAGACATACAACACATACGCATATTTCGGAATCGGAAAACAAGCTTAGAGTGTATATAAATTCCTTTCCAAGAAATATCAAGGTAAACGAAAACTTCGGTACGAGAAATACCCTTTACAAGATATAGATAAATTATATCAAAGAAAAAATATAAAATATAGAAAAATACTTGTACATTGCAACAAGCAGTGAATACAAGATAAAATAGAAAGTTTGAAAATGCATGAAATACTGTTGTTATGAAAAATACTTTCATCAGACAAAAATCAACGTATCCGCCCATTGCATCCTCCACGTATAATTATGACGTTGACGACCGTAAAACTTTCCATGTGTTTAATGGACCTATAACTACAGCTCACATAAATCTCATGCATGTAATCTTTGTCGTCACGCTCAATTTACCTTATATTATAATGATAATCCCATCCACGCATCAATGTTTGATCAAAGATAGAAATAGGGGGGCCTTTCCAAGATAAGGAAGACGGGGGAAAGCTAAAAGAATGTGGAAATTCAGAACTATTTTCTTTAAAAGGTTGATTTTAACCTCTTGTAGCAGTACATTCGTTATCGACATCACACGACATTATAGCTTACATATAAGAATGGACGTGCTTATTGCTATACAGGTAATTGTCAAACAAAGTACATATATAATCCAGGGGGAGTCCTGCACTCATAGAAGAGCTTTGTTTATTTTGTTCCTTTTACGCAAATGTTCAATTAGGCAACGCACTCAGCATAAAGGGAGTGGGACGACTGGTTTGCCCGTTGTCAATATAATGCGACCGGATGGAGTAAGTTTGTTCGATGACTTCGGTGGCATGCTTTAGTGAGAGATCACTATAAAAGGGGAAGAGTTCCACCACCACAATGAGACACCAAGTGAATATACCAAAGCCTCTCAATATATACAGAAATTCACGCACCACAATATGGAATGCCGTCTTTTAGTGTCCCAGGCTGTACAGGACGTTAAAGCTAACGAATCAAACCAAGCCAATTATTAGGCTGAGAAAATTGGCATGTTGATAATGAAAATGCATGACTTAATTCAACAGACAAACAGGGAAAGAGAGAAAATAAAAAAAAATAATTTCTAGCTTTGGATATTCAAGATTTCAACGTATAAAATGTATCGATAGCCTATCACATAATATTGACATTTACACGTAAATTTATTTGACAACAAACATCATCGTATTATTGTTTTTGTTTTATTCTCCAGATATTCCTCATATGTTTCGTTGGAAGTCAGGCACACCACATAAACACTTCTTGTCGGGAGCCAGATGCTGCAGAAATGGGAAGGATGCAAAGAGGCATACTAGAGAATTATATGTATATGTCGGAAGTAGTCGGAAGTCGGAGTCACGTGACAACAAGGTGATGATGAATTGCATATTTATTGGTCCATATCGATGCTCATTGAGTGCTCATTGAGCATGCCAACGACACAAGACCGGATGTCCTCGACGCAAATTTATAACTTGCATATGTGCTACCTATCTGTTTTCATCATTTCGTTTTTGTATTGATACTTTACAAGTATTCATGTTGACCAGTTGCTTCCTAAACAGCATGTACCTTATTGGTAGTTTGCAATAATATCTGTAGGTACATGTCTATGTATTTGTCATCAGACGTTAAAAAGATAATTTTCGTTATTCAGCTTTCCTATAATAAAGACTCTGTCATGTTATGTGTCAATAAAATGTCTTATTGAGAATGTTTAGAATATGTGAAAATAATAGTTGAAGTACTTGTATTTCAACAAGTCTTTATTTCACACCACTTCAAACGTCTAAGTTGTGCAAGAGATAATATGGTAGGCTATTTGGCTTCAGACGCTGGGCTAATTGAAAGTTAATAACTTAACATAAAGATGGTCTAAGTATACGACTATATTTTCTATACAGAGTTTTCATGTTGCTTTTCAAAGCCTGTATTTCTTTTACAGATTTGACCACGACTGCCCAGCCTACAGCCAACCTCAAAAGGGTGAAAAACTTCCACTCTGTCCCACGTTCCAAGAACTCGATTCGGATGCAAACAGAATACCTTCCGACATAGTCCAAACCAGATGTCGCTGTAAGAACTGTGTTCTACGTCACAAGAAACGTCACCAAAATATGTGTAAACCTGTGCTCAGACACATTCCTGTATTGAAGAAAGTAGGCTGTGTATCAGGCGTGTTCGAATATCGCGAGTTCCTGCAGGAAGTTTCAGTGTCATGTGTGTGTACTAAGAAACCCATTTCACACATGGATGATCATGAATCTTCAGTAATACCGTCTCGGTCTCCTGACACCGAGAAAATGGCCATTGATTTTGAACCCGGAAGTCGAGACTCTGATTCCGCCCATAATGATGACGATACGCAAACAGAACACAGCCATGGCCATCAACACATTACGGATCATATTGAAACTGAAAAAATGCCAGAATAAAGTCAAGATGATAAGTGTCATCATTGTATAGTGACCTTTGACCTTGTTTGACTCGAAGCTGTTTGATATGGTTATCTTTATTCGTAATAAAGTGTGCTGATTGAGGCGAATTTCTGTCGTCTTTTGTCGTTTAGATAATGAATGATGCTCTTTCAATTGTTTTGTATCTTATATTGAAATTTGATTTATTATTTAAAAGAACAACATTATCATAACCAGATAGGGTGAGAAGTCAGCTAGCTCACACGCTAGAAAATAACATAAATATAATATCAATTACATTTTACATGTATATTCATAGTTTATTTTCCACCCCGGTTTTAAATATCAATGTCGCATAAATGAATGATGTAGCATAAAATGACATGATGATATAACCTAAATGTGCCAGTCCCCACATCAGACAAACTAAATCTCCCAGTTTAATACTACGTAACCACAGGCAAAGAAATATGACACTAAATTAAGATGTTAAGAAAACGCTTGGTTAACTTTTAATACTGAAAATTTGTTTTTCAGTATTAAAACAGTATTAAAATTTAAATCTTTTGAATTATAATAATAATACGCTGTATGTGTTAGATTGTCTAATCGTTTACACAGTCTTCTAGGAAAGGTTTAGAACATAACATAGATGATTTAATTTGAAACACAAATGCTGAAGATGAATATGCAAAAGTATACAGAAAAAGATTAACTGTGACCATTTGTCATGAACTTCTACTTTCTTCATATTACTTCGGCTTTATTTCCTTGTACAGGATATTTTCTAATAGATATAAACAATTCAAACCATTTGTATCCTCATTTTATACCATAGAATCTAGTCTGTATTGGACTTGATTAACGATTTTACTTTATATCAAATGAAGTTGTATTACGGAAAGAGAATATTGATAATGCTTTGGATTTCAATTTCTGGATCCATCTACCTGTACAGGTGTTTGTCCTATGAAAAATATCCCCAGCGGCGTCACCAGACACTTCTACCCTGTAGATCACAGGATATCCACCAATTATATCAATTTATCTCGACACTTAACAGTTTGAACGGATGCGACATCTCTATACGAAAATAGATAATGCATCATCTCTGTATTTTGATTTTATGATTTTTTTTTGTATATTAACAGGGGCGGATTCAGGTTTTGAGGTTAGAGGGGGCGTGAGACAAAGCAAATCAGGCGAGGGGTCTGGGGGCCGCCTAGGCCCCCAGAAGCTCTCAGCTCTCGAATAAATGGTGCAAAATCCTGCATTCTGAGGATTTCATGAACACAATTTCCAAAAAAATAATTGAAGCCATTTAAGGATGTTTATTTATGGTTTTCGTGTCAAGTGACATATTTTTTTTATTTGAAGTTTTGATTTTTTTGTTTTACTTACAGAATTGCAATATCAAAATCTTAATATTTATATGGACATAAAGCGAAGAAGGGCGGGGGTCTGGGGCCGCCTAGGCCCCCAGTGAAGCCCTCGAATAAATATACACTTTTTCCAAAAAATAATTGAAGCCATGTAAAAATGTTCGTTTATTATTTTTGACGTCGTCTAATGTCATATTTTGAATATAAAGTTACAGAATTGCACTGCCTAAAATCTGAATATCTATTCATAAAGGCACGAAGCAAGAAAGGGATGGTAGTCTGGGCGCCGCCTAGAACGAATATACGTACCCGGCCTACTATGCCTTTAGGCGGGTACGAATTGGTCCCTAGGTATCGTAGTGGAGCACTGCCTCCGAAAATCACTCGGGCACAGTTTTTCATACGTTTTTGAAGGTTTCCGATTATTTTATGCATATAAATGCATTTACATATTATTTTTGTCCAAAACAAACATATAAATACCATGCTTACTATCTACCGTACCGCTCACAAGACGTCAAAAATCACATTTTGTGAACTTGCCGTATAAATTCCCTCTGAAAGACCTTCATATGTATAACTTTAAAAAAAAAATGCCCCGATGAAAAATTTGATATTTTATGTGGTTCGGTTTTATTGCCTAGTCGGTAAGCTATATCAAACAAGTACGATAAAATGTAAAACAAACGTTTTATAAGGGTTTGCATAATCATCACTTTGCTCCATTAGCAGTAATAGGGAACAATTGTAGCTCTAAAGAAGACACCATTTTCAGTCTAAAAGTCTTTTGAGCTACAATATTGCAGCTAGGGGTCGCCTATTGAAGGTTTTTATAGGGACTAATGAAAGTGTATGTGAACTTTTTTAACGATATAAGCTTTTACTTTTATACAATTATCTGTCAGATTAGATCATTCATCATCCCTAACTTACACAATCTTCATAATTCGTGTGTTGGACAATGAAAGAAAATAAGGCTAGTGGTCTTGTCTATAGCCATACGGTGCCAGGAATCATTGCTATCATCCTGTTTTCTAATAGGGAGCCTTTTGCCATTTTGCATTGATTTTTTTAACATCGTTTGTCCCTATCTTATAACATTATCGTTAAGATATGTGTTTGTTGAAACAAAAAAGGAAGGCATCTGGCCATGGGGTGCACCCAAACCCTAGAAGCTCTCATTTTCTGTCGCATTTGGTTCTCCTTTTGGTTTGATTTTCCACTTTTTTCTTTACACACATTTTCTTATGACAAATAAAAGGCTTCCTAGAAGCATTCGACGTCAGTAGTAATCTTGTAACTGGGCGTTTTGAAAGTACGCACAGATTTGTGAATTGATAGGTCGGATTTAATACAGGGACTTTAATGCTGATTCAAAAATGTGTATTATATCATTCACAAGCTGAAAACGAGGGGCATGACATATAGTCAACCAGCGAAGACTCATGGCCAGCTACAATTCCTTCCACCATCCCCTTCCCCTTTCTTTTATTGCTAATGATATCGAGATATAAACCTGTCAATATTGAATATTAAATATGACAATGAATTATCTAATATGATTTGGGATTTTATCGGTTTTTTTTTTGAAAAAGTAAATACTTGAAGGGACATTGTACCTTTTAAGCGATGGAGATAAAACCTAACTTACACGAAAAAAACTATATAATTTATACCATTGCGCCTGGATACAAGTATGTTCATCATGCATGTATGTACCACAAATGCGAATACATTTAGATTTTAAAATGATAACATCAAACGGTAAAGGTAGGAATACTGGGGAGCTTTCTGTCTAATTTTCACTCTTTAACTAATTCCTTATTTTTTCCCTTTTTCCTTTCTCCCTCTTTTTTTCTTTCTTCCTTCGTTTTCCTTCCTTCCCCTCTTTCTTTTTCTCTTCTTTTTCTTTTATTTTTTTTTTTTTTTTTTTCTTTTTTTTTCTCTCTCTCCTATTTTAGGGGGGGGGGCGTAGCCGGGTCCGCCCCCTCCTTGGATCCGCGCCTGATTAATATTATTACGTGTGCCCTAGTCAATGCCCCTCGTCAATACAACCTCAATGATAACGTGATGTGTACCCTAATTTTACAAGTGACAGGTCAATATAATTCTGTATCTTAATGATGATAATTTTCCCAACAATTATACTAGGTGATCTTACCTGGTTAATACCAGCAACTCAAAGTTGTACAACTGGTTTGCCTGATGTCAGTATAGTGTGAGCGGGTTGGGATAGTGATTGGTGCCTCTGGCAGCACGCTTCACTGACATAACAGTATAAAAAAGGACAAAAGTTCTACTAGTATAAGGCGACACAAATCGGATATAACGAATCCTCACACACACACATTACATAAATAGGGCAGGCCCTAATAGCTAACCAATAATGGTCAAATCAAGAATCAAGTAATGGTCAATACATTCGATCTTCATAATGATAGTATTATAATCATGTTCAAACCAACTATTTATTACTAATTCTGTCTATAGAGAGTCATAGAAATTGTTATCAATGTTTCTATGATTGTGTAGCATTATCATTTTCAACGATACCTTTGAAAGCTCTTACATTGCATCCATGGATTCTATTGATGGGTATCAAACCTCGTTGTTGGTTTCTCTAGAGCAATCGGCAAAGATGATCAATTTTCTATGACATAGAACATTTTCAGCACACATTTGCTGGTGAACTAAAGAACAAATAAGACAAGAGGCTTTATTGTCATTAAACATTTTAGCTTTATCTACGTTACATAAACTATGTGATTCTGGCTGCTGAGTTCGAATAACAATTGATTAGATCACTGCTTCGTTTGTATACAATATTTCTGAGGTTTGCCTCTTCTAAACCAATGTGCTTTTCATAGTTTTTTTTACTAAGTTGAATTTACTCTAGCTGTACATGCTGCGACTTTAAATATTTTATCTGGCCGATAAGAAAGTAAGAATGTATTTCATGGGTGTTGAAGATTTTAAATTTCTATTGTGAGACCTTGTCATCCCTATTCATGATTGATTTTAAGGTAACGAAAATACAGCCACTATATTTCATATTATATTGCGACAAGAGCCCCTGACATGTTAAAAAACATTTGAAGGGGAGTTTATAAAATGCTTTTCCTTCAGAAATGTCTTGATTCAATTTGATATAAATTCATACCTTTCTATAAAGACCACATAAGGAACAAGGACAAAGTTGCCTTTTTCATAAAGTGGTCTATATATCCAGGTAACAATGTGTTATAAATGACAATTTAGGATCCTAAATAGTAGTCTTATTTAGCAGGTGATCTTTACACAGAGGTTGTTGACAAGGCAGGTTTCGTTGTATGTCAATATATGTATGTTAACTTTTATTAGTTAACCTGAGACAAAGTCTCAAGTGAAATATTCCAATCGCATTTTGTCCATTGTCGTGCGTCGTGTATCCGTAAACAATTTACGTTTTCGACTTCTTTAAAACCGCTTAAGCAATTTCAATGAAATTTTGCACAAACCTTCTAATGCATAAGGTCAATCAAAATTGTGAATAATATGAGCTTCAACTCCCAGGGGGGGGGGAGGTGGTTTGGGAGGGGCAAAATGTTAAAAATCTTCTTCTCTACTCACAGATGTTGTAGAATCAAGTACTCTTCATACATAGGAACGTCTTTAGGTCCTTTACAAAAATTTGTGAATTATATGACCCCGAGTCTTACGTTTCCTCCTGGGCAGGGGTTTAGTTTACTATATATACTGAAAATACATTTTTGAGCATTATTTGGTCATTTGTAATAGGAAATTAGTCAAATGTCAGAATTATACCTATGGAATGGACATTGAATCCTATCAACAAATTTTCCATGACTGACCTCCAGGGGCTTTAGGGGCGGGGCCAAATGGGTCAAATCTGAAATTCTGAATGGAAGAATGAAATAATCTACATAGATGGAAAGGTCTTCAGTTCCTTTACAAAAAAATATGAGTTATATAACATATGCGTCTCAATTTCTCTCTGGGGAGGGGGGAATTTTACTTTAGTTTATATAGGGAATTTACATTTATGAACAATATCTGCATAGTTTTCATAGAAACTGAGTTAGAACTATTAGCCTGAAATAGTATTTTAACATCATATCCATATTGGTCATGGCCAAACCTCAGGTGCCAGAAGTGCAGGGCTTAAAGTGTCAAAATGGCTAAAAGTTCAAAAATCTTCTTTTGAATTCACAGATTCGATGAAACCAGATACTATAACTGACTATAACCTATTCATAGATTGAAAGGTCTTTAGACCCTGTACTAAAAATGTAAATTTCATGGCCTTAAGATTTTCCCCTGGAGAGGGGGTTAAATTTACTATAGCTTATAAAGGAAAAACACATTTATGAACATTATTTACTTTTCATAGAAAATTAGTCGCACGGGGTTAGAATTTTTAGCTTGAAATAGTATTTTAATCATCACCGCAGGGCCCAGAGGGAAGGGGCCAAAACAGGATTAAAATGTCGGAATTCCGAATCGTATAACGTGACTGACGTCGACACGACCTGCACGTGGTGAGCCAGTTAACTAGAGTAAGCGCACATGTGTTTGTTTACGTTTTCCTTCTGGCTAATATGAGCAAAGCATGCTGGTATATGTCCACAGAATGAGTATTTGATACTAATTCACAAATTGCCGTAAATTATTGTTTGTATCAGATATTGTAATAAGCGAGCATTATCTTTTTGTAGATCCAGTCTGCTGAGATCGCCCACATGATTTGTTTATGAAAAATTGTTGACATTTTCTCTTGGTTTCACAACTCTCGTGTTACTTCGAGATTGACGCGACGACTTCGGAATGATTCGGCATCTTTCGAGCCTATATTTTACGTGTACACATTAAATAGATTTTTTTAACCTGTATAATTAAAAATACTTCCAGTGATGCAACTTAATAAAAAGTGGTAAAATAAAAAAGTCTAAACCTCTCACAGACGGAGAAAAATGTGTATAACGTTTTTACAGTTTCACTATGACAAAAAGAGCGAAAGTTACAGACCATAGCACTTTAAAAGTAACAAGGACATAGTCATTCAGATCCCTTGTTTGTTTGTTTGTTTGATTAATTAATGTCCTATTAACAGCTATGGTTATGTAAGGACGGCCTCCCATGCATGCGGTGTGTTGCGTGTATGTTGTGCGAGGTGCGTGTTTTGGGAGACTGCGGTATATTTATGTTGTGTCTTCTTGTATAGTGTAACTGTTGCCCTTTTTATAGTGCTATATCACTGAAGCATGCCGCCGAAGACACCAAGCAACACACTCCACCCGGTCACATTATACTGACAACGGGCGAACCAGTCGTCCCACTCCCTGTGTGCTGAGCGCTAAGCAGGAGCAGAAACTACCACTTTTATAGACTTTGGTGTGTCTCGGCCAGGGGACAGAACCCAGAGCCTTCCTCACAGGGGCGAACGCTCAACTCAAGGCCAAAAGTGAGGCGGTGCCAAGGGAGGCATTAGGAAAGATAAAGTCAGTTACGAAGTAAAGAAAATATAAGATCCTAAATTTAGTCGCCTTTTACGATCATGCAATAGGGGCAGCAGGTACAATTCTAACGCCCTACCTGCAGGGCATTCAGATCCCCCGCCAATGGAGATATCAAAGCTGATGTAAGTTTGATTGTGGAGACTTATGTGTATGAAAAAAATCAGGAAAAAGGAAGTTGAGCTAAAGAAAGATGGAGTATAATTCAAGTAGAGCGGGGCTGCAATTGTTGAATCAGGTATACAGCCTTGACATTTATATTAGACTATATACACAAAGATGGGTGGAGTTTTGCAAAGTAGCATTTACCATTTACCATGATATTTTTCGTGGAAATATCTCTGCTGGTTTTAGAGTTGTGCTCCGGAAACGATTCTTACACAAAAATCTGCCATTTTCAGCAATGTTTCCATGATTACAGAAAAAAGTACATAAAGTGAAAACCTTAAAATAGCAAAAGGCACTACTAGACCATAAGACCAATGTGTCTATGAAGTTTCGTGGAAATATCTGGTTTTAGAGTTATGCTCCGGAAACGAACCTGGTACAAAAATATGATATTTTCAGCAATGTTTCCATGGTTACGGAAAAAATGCAAAAAATGAAAACCTAAAAATAGCAAAAGGCACTACTAGACCATAAGACCAATGTGTGTATGAAGTTTCGTGGAAATATCTCTACTGGTTTTAGAGTTATGCTCCGGAAACCATTCGTACGGACGGACAGACGGACGGACGGACCGAACCCATTTGTATATCCCCCGCCAACTTCGTTGGGCGGGGGATAACAAAATATTTAATGTTTCTCTCATATTATTTGTCTTTCGTCACTTCGGAATATATATAGTGTTTTCCTCGGCCATTTCCCTCTTCGATTTCCTCTAATCGCCTTCACTATCCCCTCTAATTCAAAGAGAAACAGCAATGACTTTCCCCTAATACTTTAATAACCTTCTCTATGGTGAGGCAATTGGCTACTAAGGTAACATTTATATTATCTAATTAATTCATTTTAATACGTAACCACTGAAAAATATAAATATGATGATCTTTTCCAGGTTATTTTAGATTTATTTATTTTGCTTATTTGATATTGATCGTTTAAGTTTCAGTGATAAAAAACTTTCCCGAATAATGAAATCTATATCCTACACTTGCTTCCTGTATTCATAATCATCAAATGATAGATCGTAACAGATCAGGAAGAATAAAAAACAGATTGAAATGTTGACGGTGGAAAACCGAGTTAATTTCCTATATAAGCTATGTCATTCTGGTCAGTTTATAGTTGTGATCAGTTAACTTGACCAGAGGAACATTGTTTAACTATGAAAGTATTGCGACTTAGATGTTTACTCGTCTTGCTCTTCCAGGTAATGTGTTCATGTATGTCCCCCTGTTCATTAGTATTTTCAGCAGATGTATTGATTTCAACATTTACAACATTCAAAATAATTTGCAATTACTTTATTCATACATATCCTTAGTTAACGTATAGGTCTGTAATTGCAAAAGCGAATGGCGTTTTACGCCAAAGAGAGTAAAACATAAAAGATAACTCTTTCCCCCTCTGAATATATTACTTTTATACTAGACACGGTACCGAGTTAATACTGTAGCATGCGTGTTTATATTCTGTCTTTCTATTAAATTTGGTATCACGTGTCTGGTACCATGATTTAATACGCTGTCGGTATCCATTGTTACTGACATAGCTATCACATAACCATTTGCATTTCTTTTGATCACGCACTGATGTCGGTATGCGTAGAATACCTTAATATAAACAAACAGTTACCTGACATCCAAAACGCACAAATATCTTCATCGTTCAGAAAATAACACAGTCAAGAGAAATAACATAAACGAAAAAAAAAACACGAAAAAAATAACAACAGTCTAGACGACAACAATATCAGAACTAAAACTCGTAACTCGCGTAAATAAAAGTGATGGTGGTTATCAATTCAGCACGTGAAATGCCCAGTTAAATCTACTAGTAAAACCCTTAGAATGAAACCTGAGTGTCGACAATAGTAATATAGTGATGGTGATAGTAGGCGAAGACAGCCACATACGTTAACTCTACCTGTCAAATAAATAGGTCAGGCTTGTGCAACCAAGTGTATCAAAGGAACAGCAGAATCAGCTGACGTTAACAGTCTGTTGATCAAGTAGAGTGATCATACACAGTATTGACAGCATCTGTAAGGAGCACTTTCTAACTATCATCATTACACACAATTATAGAGACTGCCGGGTGTAATCTCACCGAAAAACGAGGTGTTTGTGAGGTTAAAATGTAAACTCTTCAGATGTAAGTCATTAGAACATTTGTCAATGACTTTATATGTCCTAATCCTAATCAGTCAAGTAGGACATAATCATTTATTTCATTTTCTGCAATACTGATAGTACGTTAATTCAAAAATTTATACGCGCCACAGGTGACATCACCGATTGTTGTGTACGGTAGCGCCATTCCAAAATGCAGTGAACCAAGCTCAGAGAGGATGAAAAATCTTACACATATGTTGTTGCTAGGGAATAGCCAATGGTTGACATACGACGCGGACAACATCCTGTCGGAAGCTAAGATTGAAATAATGCCGTAAGTATTGCCAGCAGTTTCTTTCTTATTGGAAACATTAGTTTCTCAGATATAAGGTACAAATCACATACAAATGTCAACACCATAAATACTGTACCAAGTACGAATGTACAAAGTTACATAATAAACTTGTTTAGCAACATTAACGGTCAATTCAGATAAAAGTGGTTTTCGGGAGGTTCTTGCATAACAAAATGTATCATATTCAAATAGCGCTAATAAATTTGTTAAGACATATCCATCCATACAATATATTTCATTTACCACGAAAACAATATATTTCTTTAAACAATTTAATAAACCATCTACCATTTCTATAAGATGAAAGAAAATACCAATTTCTGCATTCCTGTATTTCAGATCACTTACAACAAACCAGATATCTACTACATGTCCTGCTAAAAGTAACAGTACGTGTCCGTCCTATATGGTGAAGGAGACAGTCCCGACAAGGGTTCCTTCTGTGATCATACACACGCGCTGCGCGTGCGACCAGTGTCAGATTCCTAAGTTAAAGGGCTTCAACAAACTGCAACACGTATGTGAACCTACGTACCGATTTATACCGGTACTGAAAAGACAAACTCATTGTGTGAACGGAGAATATGATTACGTCATCGTACAACAAAGGGTTGCTGTGTCGTGTCATTGTGTACGTAAATCATTGCCACAGAAGAAAGGAGGAAAGAGGATCAAAAGGAGGAAAACGGGAAAGAGGAAAGTATCAAAAAGCAGGAAAATGGCACAGAATTATCCGAAATGATGACAGATCACTGCATAGTCAAGTTTTGTTTATATTTGTTTTAATTTATTAAATAATGGTTACGGCATTTGTCTTACATTTTTTTGTCATATATATTTATTAGGTGTAGTTAACTTAGTGTGTATGTCAAAAACAGGACAACCAATGCTTACATTTATATTTAACTAGTCATTCCAATCATAAAAAGAAAATAGATAAAAAATAAAGTATGAAAGTAAAAGTCAGCATAGAGAACAATATCCACTTCCTGTGTTCTCATGAACAACCGCCTACACAGAGGATCAAAGATAAATGAAATAGTTCACAAATATTTTAAGTAGAATATATTTTCATATTGATTAATTTTAAGAATGTTTTTAAACATTCTACAGTTTATTCTAACACTGACGTACACCTAGTCTATTTATGACTTCTTGAACTCTGATAAATAATTATTACTTCAGAGCATATTTGCCAATGTTAAGAATGAAAATGATCCTACATTGAGTTTATTAACAAGATAAAGGTACTGTACGGTGAAGAGAATCTACCACCCATGAAGTAACTCCAACATCTTTTCACAATACCTGTTAATAGGACTTGCAGCCTTATACACCAACCAATGAACATTGACCTTTTTATGACCTCTTTAACTCTGAAGAAATAATTAGTACGTCAGAGCATATTTTCCAGTTGTTATTATGTTAATAATGGGAATTATACTCCATTGGGTTTATTTGCAAAATAAAGTTACGGTACGGTAAAGAAATGAAACACTACCACTCCTGAAGTAACATGTTTCCACAATACCTGTTAATAGGACATGCAGCCTAATCCACCAACCAATCAACATTGACCAAACATGGCATTGAATTTTAAAAGGACTATATCCGCTATTGCATGTCGAAGCGAATATTTAATGTTAATTAAATCACAACCTATCAATGTCGCGTTTGTGATTACAAAACAACTAGTTATATCAACTACTATCATACAGGTCTCAACTGTCATCAACTATCATACAGGTCTCAACTATCATCAACTCTCATACAGGTCTCAACTATCAACAACTATCATACAGGTCTCAACTATCATACAGATCTCAACTATCATACAGATCTCAACTATCAACAACTATCATACAGGTCTCAACTATCATCAACTATCATACAGGTCTCAACTATCATCAACTATCATACAGATCTCAACTATCAACAACTATCATACAGGTCTCAACTATCATACAGGTCTCAACTATCAACAACTATCATACAGGCCTCAACTATCATACATATCTCAACTATCAACAACTATCATACAGATCTCAACTATCAACAACTATCATACAGGTCTCAACTATCAACAACTATCATACAGATCTCAACTATCATACAGTTCTCAACTATCAACAACTATCATACAGGTCTCAACTATCAACAACTATCATACAGGTCTCAACTATCAACAACTATCATACAGGTCTCAACTATCAACAACTATCATACAGGTCTCAACTATCATACATTTCTCAACTATCAACAACTATCATACAACAACTATCATACATTCTCAACTATCAACAACTATCATACAGGTCTCAATATCATACAGGTTGCAACTATCAATAACTATCATACAGGTCTCAACTATCAACAACTATCATACAGGTCTCAACTATATACAATACAGATCTCAACTATCATACAATCTCACAACTATCATACAGATCTCAACTATCAACAACTATCATACAGGTCTCAACTATCATACAGGTCTCAACTATCATACAGATCTCAACTATCATCAACTATCATACAGGTCTCAACTATAAGCAACTATCATACAGACCTCAACTATCATCAACTATCATACAGGTCTCAACTATCAAAAACTATCATACAGGTCTCAACTGCATCAACTATCATACAGATCTCAACTATACAACAACTATCATACAGGTCTCAACTATAAAACTATCATACAGGTCTCAACTATCATCAACTATCATACAGATCTCAACTATCATCAACTATCATACAGGTCTCAACTATCATCAACTATCATACAGGTCTCAACTGACATCAACTATCATACAGATCTCAACTATCAACAACTATCATACAGGTCTCAACTATCAACAACTATCATACAGGTCTCAACTATCAACTACATAGATCTCAACTATCATCAACTATCATACAGATCTCAACTATCAACAACTATCATACAGGTCTCAACTATCATACAGATCTCAACTATCATCAACTATCATACAGGTCTCAACTATAAGCAACTATCATACAGGCCTCAACTATCATCAACTATCATACAGGTCTCAACTATCATCAACTATCATACAGATCTCAACTATCATCAACTATCATACAGGTCTCAACTATCAACAACTATCATACAGGTCTCAACTATCATCAACTATCATACAGGTCTCAACTCATCATCTCAACTATCATACAGGTCTCAACTATCATCAACTATCATACAGGTCTCAACTATCAACAACTATCATACAGATCTCAACTATCAACAACTATCATACAGGTCTCAACTATCAACAACTATCATACAGGTCTCAACTGACATCAACTATCATACAGGTCTCAACTATCAACAACTATCATACAGGTCTCAACTATCAACAACTATCATACAGGTCTCAACTATCAACAACTATCATACAGGTCTCAACTATCAACAACTATCATACAGGTCTCAACTATCAACAACTATCATACAGGTCTCAACTATCATCAACTATCATACAGGTCTCAACTATCAACAACTATCATACAGATCTCAACTATCAACAACTATCATACAGATCTCAACTATCATACAGGTCTCAACTATCAACAACTATCATACAGGTCTCAACTATCATACAGATCTCAACTATCAACAACTATCATACAGGTCTCAACTATCATACAGGTCTCAACTATCAACAACTATCATACAGATCTCAACTATCAACAACTATCATACAGGTCTCAACTATCATACAGGTTGCAACTATCAACAACTATCATACAGGTCTCAACTATCATACAGATCTCAACTATCAACAACTATCATACAGGTCTCAACTATCATACAGGTCTCAACTATCAACAACTATCATACAGGTCTCAACTATCAACAACTATCATACAGGTCTCAACTATCTCAACTATCATACAGGTTGCAACTATCAACAACTATCATACAGGTCTCAACTATCAACAACTATCATACAGGTCTCAACTATCAACAACTATCATACAGGTCTCAACTATCAACAACTATCATACAGGTCTCAACTATCAACAACTATCATACAGGTCTCAACTATCAACAACTATCATACAGGTCTCAACTATCAACAACTATCATACAGGTCTCAACTATCAACAACTATCATACAGGTCTCAACTATCATCAACTATCATACAGGTCTCAACTGACATCAACTATCATACAGGTCTCAACTATCAACAACTATCATACAGGTCTCAACTATCAACAACTATCATACAGGTCTCAACTATCAACAACTATCATACAGGTCTCAACTATCAACAACTATCATACAGGTCTCAACTATCAACAACTATCATACAGGTCTCAACTATCAACAACTATCATACAGGTCTCAACTATCAACAACTATCATACAGGTCTCAACTATCAACAACTATCATACAGGTCTCAACTATCAACAACTATCATACAGGTCTCAACTATCAACAACTATCATACAGGTCTCAACTATCAACAACTATCATACAGGTCTCAACTATCAACAACTATCATACAGGTCTCAACTATCAACAACTATCATACAGGCCTCAACTATCATACAGGTCTCAACTATCAACAACTATCATACAGGTCTCAACTATCAACAACTATCATACAGGTCTCAACTATCAACAACTATCATACAGATCTCAACTATCAACAACTATCATACAGGTCTCAACTATCAACAACTATCATACAGGTCTCAACTATCATACAGGTCTCAACTATCAACAACTATCATACAGGTCTCAACTATCAACAACTATCATACAGGTCTCAACTATCAACAACTATCATACAGGTCTCAACTATCAACAACTATCATACAGGTCTCAACTATCAACAACTATCATACAGGTCTCAACTATCAACAACTATCATACAGGTCTCAACTATCAACAACTATCATACAGGTCTCAACTATCAACAACTATCATACAGGTCTCAACTATCAACAACTATCATACAGGTCTCAACTATCAACAACTATTATACAGATCTCAACTATCAACAACTATCATCACATACAGTCTCAACTATCAACAACTATCATACAGTCAATCAACAACTATCATACAGTCTCAACTATCAACAACTATCATACAGTCTCAACTATCACAACTATCATCATACAGGCTCATCAAACTATCATACAGCTCAACTATCAACTATCATACAGATCATATCATATCTCAACTATCATACAATCTCATACTATCATACACATCAACTATCACAACTATCATACAGACTCAACATCAACTAACTATCATACAGTCTCAACTATCAACAACTATCATACAGGTCTCAACTATCAACAACTATCATACATATCTCAACTATCAACAACTATCATACAGGTCTCAACTATCAACAACTATCATACAGATCTCAACTATCATACAGTATCATATCAACTCAACAATCATACAGAATTCATACACAGCTCAACTATCATACAGCTCTCAACTATCATACACAACTATACATACATGTTTCAACATCAACAACTATCTACATCATCAACTATCAACACTATCATACAGGTCTCAACTATCATACAGATCTCAACTATCAACTATCATACAGCTCACTATCATACAGATCTCAACTATACAATATCATCAGTCAACTATCAACAACTATCATACAGGTCTCAACTATCATACAGATCTCAACTATCACAACAGATTCAACTATCAACAACTATCATACAGCTCAATACAATCTCAACTATCAAACAACAAACTATGATACAGGTCTCAATTCAACAACTATCATACAGGTCTCAACTATCAACAATCACTATCAATCAACTATCAACAACTATCATACAGATCTCAACTATCAACAACTATCATACAGTTCAACTATCAACAACTATCATACAGATCTCAACTATCAACAACTATCATACAGGTATCAACAACTCATACACAACTATCACAATCAACTATCAAACTATCATACAGATCTCAACAATCAACAACTATCACACAGGCCTCAACTATCATACAGGTCTCAACTATCCACAGCTATCATACAGGTCTCAACTATCAACAACTATCATACAGGACTCACTGCATATGAGGAAGTGTAAACAATCGAAGGACCAAGTAAATAAAGACGTTCGGATGTGGTACTTGTTCAACCCACTTTTAAAAATAGTATTTCATGATTTTCCAGTGCAGAATACATCTCAGGCATGGCTTTAGCATTGTACCTGCTGCCCCTGTTGCATGATCGTAAAAGGCGACTAAATTTAGGATCTTATCTTTTCTCTTCTTCCTAACTGACTTTATCTTTCCTAATGCCTCCCTTGGCACCTCTTCACTTTTGGCCTTGAGTTGAGCGTTCGCTCCTGTGAGGAAGCTTCTGGGTTCTGTCCCCCGGCCGAGACACACCAAAGTCTAAAAATGTGTTAGTTTCTGCTCCTGCTTAGCGTTCAGCAAACAGGGAGTTGGACGACTGGTTCGCCCGTTGTCAGTATAATGTGACTGGGTGGGATGTGTTGCTTAGTGTCTTCGGCGGCATGCTGCAGTGATATAAAAGGGCAACAGTTCAACTATACAAGAAGACACAATACGAACATACCGCAGTCTCCAAAAACTCGCACTTCACACACTCTGCACACTGCATACATGGGAGGCCGTCCTCAGTGATGTTTAGGGCAAAAACGTGTTGGGTATAAGATATGACCGACAAAGAAAGAAAAAAATGTTATCTTGAATTTTGGTTCGAAATTTGAATTAAATAAATCTGCGATATAGCATTGATACTTAAAATTGAGCAAAGTCCAAATGTGCTTTAAACATTAACACTACCATACAACGTGTTTTTCACCATTCAACTAACACATCACTGAAATAAATTCTTCAGAGTTAAAAGAAAACGAGCGAAATACTAAATATCAATACAGTGTTTGGCATGTAAGCATATCAAGGAAAACAACAAAATGTACAAAGGAGACGATTCGTGTTTGATTTTATTGTATGGTTTGCTTAACCTGTAACAGTTAAGGCATTTCCGTCACGTATTACGTCTTTATATTACAGAGTTACCTCCCTTTCGGGTAGGTATCAGTTGTGATGTCATTATTTTGAGAGCGAAATTCTCGTCGTTTTCTCTAAAAAGTGTGACGTAACGCTCGCAAACACATGACGTCACAATCCTACTTGCAAAAAAATCAGATAACTCAAAATACCCGAACAGAGAAAAAAAGGGCGATCAGTTCTTGTCTGTTTTCTTTCCTTTATGTTCCATTGGTAATGTCCTTTCTTAAAGTGCTGTAACTTCATACTGGTAAATCAAGCAGAGCTTTTGATATATTATTAATTATCAAAAGTTACTAACCTTTTAAAATTATACTTAAAATGCTTAGGATTTAATTTTGCAAGTACACATATAAGCATAAAATGATTTTGGCAGTAGTGCCAAAAATCATTATATTCATGCATACAGTACACTCAAATGAGATCACATTGTCAGACCATGAAGCCAAGGTAGTGTGGTCTACAATTTCATGTCATGTTTTTATAGTGTTATTAATTAGTAAATTATAAAGTGACATTTGTGTGCCACTGCACATACATAAAGAACTGAAAAAAACAAATTTTACAGTGGAAATATTTTGTGTTGAAACTAATGTTTATTAGGCATCATACATGCCTGTCGGACCATTTGAATGATTTTAAAAGCCTAATTCGTCAAGATTAAAGTTTCAATCACGACTAAATAAAACACATTTATGTCAAAGGTTGCGTCCAAATATAGAAGCATTTAAGAATGAACTGTAGAAAGCAGGTATTCCGTAAGAGCTAGATCATGTTTATGCTGCATAATGATTACATCACTACGCATAATAGTGTCATTTAAACTGTTAATTTTTTTTTCTATTATTTGGTTGTAGAAACAAACAAAATCCTTGGTCTGTGAACACACTGTTTACTTGATTTTTCATTAAACAGGCTAAGGTCATACTAGCTGAAATGTGTGTTTACGTTGAACATTTAAAAAAGTGCAATATAAATTGTTATACCTTTGAAAAAAAAAAACGCACGGAAATTAATTATTCTCATGGCCCCACTACCCGTGAACTGTCTCAAAAAGGAAAAATGTGTTAATGAATTCCATCCTGTTGCACCAGAGGATTTTTGTAGACATATCTCTTTGATAAAACCTCAATGACGAAATATGTCGTCTGACGATGGTAATCTGACAAACATAATTATAGTTAGAGCAATCCGTCATGTCAACGGAGATATCTGATCATTTATATGTTATTTGTGACAGATTTTAGAACACAGATTAATCACAGGTCTGATTAATCAAAATATGTGTCGTTTGTTTATACTTTCTGTCTTAAATCCTTACTCGAAATACAATGAAAACTTTTGTAAAAAACCGTCTAAACGCATTTCCCTAAAAAAAATCCATTCCAGAATTTAACTACGGTTTTGAGTGATGCAGTTGTTTATTTCTGCCTTGTGAAGTGGAAACTGATGAGATATGTTCAGATTCATGTTGCTTATCCAATGAATGTACCATATGTTGCCGTTTGTGTTATAAAATATGTATGGTCCTCGTAAACATAGACATTTAAAAAATATTACTAAGCACATCAGAGTTTACATTTTCCATGCTTGTGTTGTTATCAGGAACACATATATTCATAACACACAATACAATTTTCATTTGATTTAATGAAAAGTCATTTACCTATCAGTGTAAATATATACATGGATATGTATACGCAAAATGGCTGAAAAAATAAAAATAAATAAAAAAACAAATAAATTTGTAAAATATGATAAATTTAAACATTGCACAGAAGATAATATTAGCCGTATTTAGACATTATAGTTTAAATCCATTTGTACAAGCAGAATGCTCTTTGAAAGAAACAAATATGAAACAACATTAGTTTTGCTTGTTGAATTTCTACTGACGAAATCAGATAGAATCACGATCATATTTTGCCAAATGGTTATCTATTCTTATATAAAATGAATATCAATTCTCCAAAGTTCTCAAGAAACATAATGATCGAAAGACAAGACGACGGTTGGTTGACTTCTCTTTATAAACGTCTACGTGGTAAACAGGTACACCCGACGGACACCTCTTCCATCTCCACATTGTACACAATCTCTCCATTCCTACACGTATCGGTCTTTCTTAACACCGGAAGTTGTCGATAGATGGCGTGGCACATATTATTGTGTCCAGCGAGACATTGCCTACAGAGACACCTGGTGTGAGAAATATTAATTGGTATACGGTCCAGGTCGGACTCGATGTAGTTATAGGACGGACAGATTGTGTTTACAGCTCCCTGCTGGACCAGGTAAGACCGAGGCGGACAATGATCGTTATCAGATATGGGACTGAAAGAAAAACAATAGCTAGTACAATACAACATGTTTTTGTGTGTAATGTGTACAATACGTTAAAAAGAGACTCGGCACTCTCAACAATTATGTTTTGCAATCTTTTCATTTCATTTTTCTTGTAACAAATAGATCTTAAGCATGTATTCTTCTGAAATTACTATAAAGCTTTCGTATGAGTAGTAGCCGTGAAACATAGACATCTCTCTCTCTCTCCGTGTGTGGCAGGATGTGTAAATACGAAATTTGATAAATTTAAGGTTATTATATTATAGCGAAAGTTAAATATGCCAGCTACTGGAAAAAAACACTTTTTCATGATTCCCCCGCCCTAATTTTTATCAGGTAATCCGTCTTTACATTATATAGATCTTTGTGATCTTTAGTGTTGCATATCCTAGACTCTCGACACTGCATTTTCGGCTGATCTCGTTCAGCGACAGGAGTGTGGAGGATTAGAAACGTCGCTCACAACAATATGACGTAACAATCATATATATATCCACAAGGGCTGATAATCAGAAAAAATCAGAATATCATGCAAATCAAACAGATTGATTTTTTTACTTACTCTCCATACACTGGCTGACTACTGACATGTAGATATTCAGGTAAAGTGCTCTTTAGCCGTATTAGATCATGCACACTAGGTTCATTGCACACCACGGCTACAGCTAGATCCACGGCCAACAAAACTAGCAGAAGGCTCACCTGAAATTCAAGGAGTCATTAGCTGTTATATATAATCTAAATAAATAGAGCCAATTAAGATGTAACAAGTTAACATAACTAACACGCTTAACGAACGCACTGTATACTAAATTACACATATCGAGAAAAGTGCAAGTGAATCTGTTGGGGGAAAAACAATATATTATTCATCTTTTAAAAAGAAACCAAAGAATTTAAGAGAAGACAATCTGAAAGAAGATATAGATAGACTTGTAAATCAAATCACCGTTGATATAGATCTAGATGATTTGAATAGAAAAAAGAAGGAATTAGAAGAGATTCGGTTGGAAAAACTTAAGGGTAGTGCAATACGGTCAAAAGCTTTATGGATAGAGGAGGGGGAAAAGCCTACGCATTATTTTTTGAATCTCACCGAAAGTTGATATATCATTTATTTTCCTTTGGTTCATTCATAATCAACTTTTCATACAAAATGATTTTTCAAAAAGTAAATTTAAAAATCCTCATGAAACCAGTGGTTATGTATTTTATAGAACAAAAAAACAATATTTCATTTTATATAATGCCGATATTGTTGTAACGTCAAAATAGCCAAGGTGGCGATATAACGATGGATTGTATAATGAAGCACCTCAAATAATTGCACATATATTTATATATGGAACTTGAAAGAAATGTGTAAGTATCTTGTATAAAACACTGTTTAAAAAAGTTTTCCATTGCCTTTAAAATCCCTGATCAATAGTCAACGGTGGCGGGATACGTTAATAGTGGTGGGATACGTTACCTTAAAGTAGTACGCCATTGTATTTACAATCAATAAAACAATTTGTTAATAACTGGTCAAACCTCCTACATTATATAGTCCATTGGAGGAAAACCCGAGGAACCTTTACTTCCCTTGGATCATTTCGTCTGCTAGGACGGACAGTTTATATCAGTATAGAAGGTTGGGGTCATCCATGAATCTTCCTAGTTGTGGAGGATATGGATTATTGTGGGATTTTCCATGTGGACGTGACTTCAAGGTCTGCTGTATTACCGCAAGGGAGGACAGAAAACGAACTCAAATAAAAAAGATCGCGTGACCAAAAGTACTCTGCTCAAATTTCATTGTATTGTGATACACAGTACACATTCTTTTGAATGAATCAGTATTTTCACATTTTCCTTTTAGTACAATTAAACAAGAACTTTTCCAGTTTTGTTATTAGTCCATCGTGAATATCCCTTTATATCCTTACCATTGTACGGTATCGAGTGATAATAATTGGGCAAGGACCAGTCAACGTCATCATGAACAATCAATAGTATCGAATTATGTGTTAAAATAAATAGTAACTTAGTCGACAACAATAAGCAAGAAACTTCTATCCTCACATGGCACCTATGTGAGTTTGACAGTTACTTAATAAGTCTTCGATTTCCCTCAATCTGATGTCTATGATTTTCATTTGCAATCTTTTATTAAGATTATACATAAGGAAAAAAATACACAAGCAAATGTTGCACTCAACAAGAAAACACAAAACAATGCCAGTTTGCTGCTCGGTTGGTTTATCATATAAACGTACAATAGTACAATCCTGTCATCTTGCTTGGTTTGACTTTAAAGTAATAATCTAGTTTCTGTCACCTTGTCGATGTAAACGTGATCCCCTGACAAGGAAGGCAGGGGTCACGTGACTTTTGAGATACGATTTATCGTGGGTGCTCAGATGTTCACCAATATCAGAATTAGCCGTCTGCTTCGATTAGATAAAGAATATTGTTTTTTAAACCAAATACTGATTAAGTAACAACAGACTGAGTCGTTTTAATGTTTCCAAAAATAAAGCTTTGATCCAACGCTTCTTCCTTCATTAAATGTACACACAGCATAAATTGTCACAAAAGTCACTAATTCAACACAGAAAATTTTAATTAGATGGACCAGAAATAAGCAAGCGAAAAAAAAAGATAAAATAAACTATGATTGAAACTTTATTAAAACATATCAAACATTTGAATGATAAAAGTATGTAAAATAATGTTTTAATAAAGTAAAAGTATCTAACGTTCAAAAATTTTGTCACGTAGATCGACAAACTATGACAGTATCAACAAATCGTGTATACATTAAACAAGAAAATGTGTCTTCCTCTATGTCAGAAAAAAGCCGATCACAGACACGATAACATGGAAAAATAAATATGAAAGTGGTTGAAAGACAAATCGGTATAAAATGGTCATATCACATCATTGAAGTACATGCAATGCATTGATAAACTACGAATTATAATTTCATTCTGGCATTCGTTCATTGCTATAATAGTCGTGAGATTGGCCAAATGCGATCGGCATTTTCACATTACCAGGGACAGTAAGAGCCTGCTGTGTAGATACTCTGTTCGCTGGCTTAGTACTTGTGTCTGGTTCATTAGGGAAGGTTGGTGCTGCAATACTATTACCCCTGGGCTGGGGAATGATTGGCATCTTCTCGATGTCTTGTTGCTGTATTTCTGGCAACATTTCTTTAGATGCTTCAACCGCTGTATCATCAAATGCTTCAATAACGCTTGGTATTTTCTCTAAATGTGAAAGACGTTCTTGAGTTTGATGTTGATTTTCATCTTCCTCGTCCTCTACCTCCTCCTCTGCTAACCCCTCCTCCTCCTCCTTCCATTCCTCGTTTTCTTCGTTGTCGCCCTCCTCTATTTCCTCCTTGCTTTCCATACTACGGAAGTCAATTATATTAGGAGTATTTCGGCTTTGACTAGATTCTGGTGGTTTGATAGATTCAAAATTAACGCTCATTTTGTCAATGTCAGGAACACTTCCAGTATTATCAGACAAAGAATATTCCTTCCTCTGTAAAGTAGAACTTTCAGTCCTTTGACTTTGTTTAGATTTTGAACTTTCGGTACAAACGCACGCAACCGATACCTTCTCCTCAGCTACCATATAGTCATAAACGCCGTTTGTACATCCGGTTTGCATCAACACAGGGATATACCGGAAGACGGGTGTACATTTATACTGATAACGCCTCTTCTTGCGCATGTTGCAGCGATCACAGCGACATCTGGTTTGAAGTATATTGGACGGAGTTCGTCTTTCATCCCTGTCGAGTACTTGGTAAGTCGGACACAAGGAAATGTTGGGTGTACTTGATTGCAATTTTCTTGGGGGACAGCTTCGATCATTTCTGTCAATAAAAACATCAGATAAATAACAAAGAATAGACTTTAATGCCAATGATCAAATCCAGTTAATCACCACCAAAACGCTAGAATCTGGCATATATTTTCCCCATTCTTTGTCCATATGTTCTGGGTTTAAAGAAATAAGTTTCATTAGAATTGAATTTTAAGTATACAAAGAATAACCAAATAAAAGAACCCTGCGCATTGTTTTGAAACAAGAAACATCATTACCAAATTAATTTCAGTTATATTGAATTTGATTAACAATGTCGAAATTGTAACGCAATTATTCTTTAAGTCGACCAAAGTTTTCGATTTTATTCTTAAAACACCAGAACCTATTGTTCCATAATCATTGTAAACTTCTGATATACAGGAACCAAGTTTCAATAATGCGTATATGATCAACCATGTGGATGTTTCCGCGGCCGCCACTGGAAAAGCAAGTATTAGTCTCGCCAACCTCGCCTATGGTTCTAGAAATACATGTCGTGTGAAACAACAAAATATACACATTTTAATTAAGTATTCATTCTTACGTTTGAAAAATGTCATCAGTGTGAACATGCGCCTCAGACATGTAAGTAAAATCCTCTAACAAGCTCCTGCGCATTCTGTTCATGTACGTCACATCCGGTTCACGACAGTTCTGTCCTGAATTTATAGGACCTCCTCGTATACCTTTTAGACCTGTTAGCAGGAATATCTACAAAACCAAAATATACAGTTTTTATCAAACGTAGCTATGACAGAAATAGCACTAGTGAATCATTTAACTTATGAATATGAGCATATTACCTTTAGTTAAGTTTGCAACATTTCCATATTGAACCTATATGAGAACACAGAAGGGAAAACTATTACGCATAACTAACATTAAAGGACTTTAAAATACACGCTCTACTTCAGTTTGTTTTGTCAATATTTTGTCTATAATGGTTTACGACAATACATACAACAGCATTTGAAGATAATTATCTTCAAATATCATCAAACTATATAATTTGAAAACGACATAAATCATATGTGGAACAGTGCTTTTCAAAGGTTGGCAAGTACATATATTCTTATTAAATATTTGAACAAGGAAACGCAATCCAGTTTTACATTAATTACAATTATTGAAACTGAATCAATTTGCAGTATATTGATCATATGTAGCGAAAGATTCCGAAGAAAAGCCGAACAGTTGAATCTGTAGATAAAAATTTAAAATCTTTACAAATGTAACTGTACCTGAAGTAAAAGTTGTAGATACATTGCAATTGTTCAAATGTATCCTATACGAAGTCAGTGAGAGTTGATCATTGATTTTCAATTTTTCGATCTTTTAAAGACTTTTTTGAGAATTTCCATGACCTTTACGTATTTTTTTTCATTTTCTTTTCCACTAAAAATTCTTGCTCATTCATACTGAACAAAATTATTTTCCCATAAATCCAAAAAGCAATTATGTACAGATATTTGCAAGAAAGACGTTACATCCGTGTTGCTAAGCTATAATTCATTTTGATAATTATTGAAGGGGAAAATACACAGACACTTTTCCAATTTGTCGTTCAATGGTCGATTGCCTCTTAAGTTTTCTTCCACAATACGCATTAATAAATAAATTTTAGGATTACCTCGTAAGAGCTAGAATAGAAGATCGATTTAAAAAAATAGAAAAAGTACAACGATATCCTCAAAAAGACATCAACAAAATAAGATAATATCATATTCAGAATCAGTTATTGTACATGTGATATACCGATAGCTAATAAAGGCATTGCCTGTTGCCCAATCCCATTTGAATTATTACAAAAAAATATTCTGAAATGGTGTACCTATCACAGCCACAATTAATTCATGCTAGAATATTATATACCAACTTTCTTTAGTGGCAACTAAATTTCGCGATTTCCTTTCCAAAAGCAATTTCACAAAGATTAACATTCGCGGTTTTAAAAATTGACTGGAAGCTCCTATCAGTATCAATGAAGAAGATGTTAATTCGCTGACACAAACTTTCGCAAATTTACTTGGATCGTGAGATTCACGAAAGTAAATCACACGCGAAATAAATTTGGTTTATTTTACATTTTGTTTCCAAAAACAATAACATTTTCGTGTTGGACCGCCTAATGCGTCGCTCTGCATTGTTTATTTCTATTGTTACGAACTAAGTATGTTTGAGTTTGAACGATGTTTTGTTTGTCATGTCTATTTCAAGCTACCTTAGTAATCAAACTGGAATTAAAACAATTATATCTATATTGTAGCAAGTTTAAATTTACACGGTGACCATTTTACGGTCACCTTGTAGCTTTGCGTTAGGTCGAATTTTTTTACTAAGCAGGAGGATCACATACGCTAGCCAAGGCTTATAAATACGTTACATTCCGGAGTAATGTAATCAGAAGACTTGGCGAGCGAAGATACCGGTAGAACGGCTGACCAGTAAGTCCTGGATCGAGGCACACTACTCTCTCCATGTTACAATAATACTGATGGCTAAAATATCAATAGATTTTGTTTGTCAAGATATTGTTGGAGAGGTCTACTACTTTGCTACCATACGGTCATAAGTTATCAATATCATTTATGACATGCAGATGAATCCGAAGGAAAAAGATAGATTTTCACCTGAAAATATCTATTCCTGGGTCATTCAGTAAGAAATCATTTAGCTTTTTTCTTCTTGTTGAAATATCTTCTTTTCTAGCTTTTTCATCCTGATCTATTCAATATAAGGTTTGTTTTGAATGATTTTCATTGTCTAATTAATGTCTCGTAAAAGTTTATTAGATACAAAGTATATAGATATATAACTAGTGACGTATGACTTTTAAGTTGATATGTTTAAATAATTATAAATAGAGATTTGTTGTCTTCCTGGTGCTAACTAATTAAATTGTCCATAACAAAGCTAGGTGTTATTACCCTCTAGTTTGATAACTGACTATACTGAATGGGATTCCACGCTATTTAGGAAGGGCGTAAATTGCATTACTCGAATACCGTCATCGTAAAAGGAGAATAAAATTTGTAATATTATTTTGTCTTAATGGCCTCCTTTACGTCATACTTGTCACCGTCTCAAGTTTGCCTTTGGTTAAACACTGCAGGTAGGGCGTTGTATCTATTGTCTCCATTACATGATTGTGAAAGGTCTCTAAATTCCTAACTGACTTTCTTTTACCTAACGTCTCCCTTGGTATTGTCTCAATTTTGGCCATGGGCGCTCGCCCCAGTACGGAAGGCTCTTTGTTATGTCCTGTGGTCGAGACTCACCATAGTTTATTCACAAAAGTGCTAGTATTTTGCCCCTGCGTAGCGCTCAGCATTAAGTGAGTAAGTCGACAGGACTACTCGATGTCAGTATAATGTGACCAGGTCGGACTTGCTTGTCCTCTGTCTTTGGAAGCCTGCATAATAGATAGTACTAAAAGGACAAGAGTAGACCGTCAATTAATGAAGCTGGCTGTTAATAGGGTGTTTACCAGGGAAGATAGTTGGTTAAGCAAATTTTGAGGTGACAAATGGAGAAAAATATATTGAAATTTATATCGAAACCATCAAAACTTTTCTGATGACCAAAACATAAAATCACATAACAGTACATCATAGGTCGAAGTAATTAATATTGAACAACGCCAATATATCAAACAACCATCAAATGAAGAGATAATTGACTTATAACACAATTTGTGTTTTTTTTCGTCAAGGCGATTCAGAATTTTAATATTCAATCTTTTTCCGATTTGTTCAGCATCTAACCCATTTACCGAATCATAAATTAACATTTGTATATAGAAATCTGTTTTTCTATAATTTCATCATTCACGATTTGTTTCTGACCATCACATAGACATATACTGTCATCGCGGAATTGTAGCAGTACAGACCATATTAAAACCCTTCGAGAGCTTTATATAAGCTACACAAAAATGGAATATCACACAAACACCATCAACAATATGTATGATTACTTTTATTCAGATATGGCGGGACTGAAAATTTAGTTGCATATACGATGAAAAATGTGTTCTTGGCGTATGACCTCTTCCGGTCAAACTTTCATATTAACGCTCACCTGCCTATCTTCCACTTATCTTCCTAGATGAAAAGGAAAGATGCATACCACAAAGTCAACATAACGTCAGTTTTTTTTCTTTATGTGTTAACTATTTTATGATATTTTTGATATTGTCTCTAAAAATAGACACTGATAATTTTCCACGCTACTTCCTCGTCCAATGGTTGGAGAGGATAGTCGATGGGCGAGATAGGACATTCCAGGGAATTCTTTACGCTAGCATTGAATTTTGCCAATATGATGCTGAAAAGTCAATAAGGAAACTATAACGCTTAAGGAAGTTATCATACTTTATTTGACGACGGCCATGGGATATTTTTCTTATTTCAATAAGACTATCTCTGTAAAATATTCAGAAGAATTTAGATCACTGATAGAATCAGGAAGGGAATTCGACATCATGCTCTAAGGGGAATTCCTTGGAAAAGCTCGAAAATCCTAGCTATGTTGACAATGATAATGGGATGATATATCAAATTCTTTTCTCTAGGAAAAGCTATGATGTCATTGTGTGTTAACCTTTCGTTTCTTCTTCTAGGCCTGATATAATATGGACATCTCAATGATGATGCTAATGACACAATATCAGGTAGGGATAATGTTACAAAAACTCACATTTTGATGACTTAAGCATCTATCCCGTGAAGCTAAAAGAAACGTATTTGTTAGGTGATTGAATATATTTGAAGAGGTTTGATATCAATAAACAATCTGTTGATGAGGAGGATGTTTTGTTGCTTTGATAACAATCAAGTCTTTATCTGTTATATTATAATATCACAAGTTAGTCAGAGACAATTATCAAAGGTATAAAAAGAAAAAAAGAGGAAGAATAAATAAAATATATGTAAAGAAAAAAGGAGAAAAATGCAGATAATTGCAATATTTAGACTTATTATGCAATTAAAACATATCATTCCTTACATTAACGATATCATACAGCAAACTGCTGTCGAATAAGAATGAATAAGCTAATCTGATTTCAAGAATGTGCTTTAATACGGCCGTTCGTATAGAATTTCAACAAAAAAGTGTTCTTTATTTCTCTATTGTATTTCAATGAGATGTAGCTACAATAGTAGCTCAAGCTTCAGTAAACACCCACTACATTATGGGTATCGTCTTCATTACAACAGAGAGGCAATATAAATACAGTTTCAAATGAGAAGATTTAAGAGGAGTTTATATACAATTGCGTGTTTTGTAGGTCTTTACTAGCCAGTCAATCGTATACAGTTTTACAAATGATAAGGAAAATGATCACAAGGTGATATAATATTCCACAAGATCAAAGGGATTAAGTTTGATATCTTATTGAAAATGTAAGTGAGATAAATGCCACAGGTAAGACACTATCACCTAGTACACATGTTCTATGACAATTAAATCATCCAGGTGCGACAGAGTCAACTATACCTACACAACATCTATTAGATTACGTTATGAACAAAAATACCCGTTGTTTGAAAATAGTATTTATATTTTGGTCAAAAAAGTAGTTTCTGCTTAGGGTTGAGGATATAAAGAGTGAAACATATTGTCACTATATTGTGACCGGATATCGTTCGATGCCATCGTCTTCAGTAAGATAGCACTATAAAATGTGAAAGAATTTCACAATTACACTGGGACACATCTAGTATATACCACAGCCTCCCAAAACGTATAACATCCCCATACACACACAACATATTGCTTTTACAATGCAGTGAAAGTCGTCCTTAAGTAAAATTAACATGGATGCTTAGCCAACCAAATAAAGTATGAACTATTATTAACTTCAAGTGCATATTGATCATGGTTTCAGCGCGGTTTATTCTGTAGGTCTGAAATGATATAGTTTAAATTTTTTCCTTAACTCGTTTTAGGTTTTCTGTGTTCTTTAAAGCATTATTATCTTACATGAAATCAAATTCGGTTCCACTGGGTGTGTTCTAAATTTAAACCACACACCTTCAAAATTACATCAGATATGGTGACAGCTAAACCATAAAATGTTATAAAAAATGTCACTTGGAGCATTGCATATGGAAATTTGATAGGATTATGACTGAATTAATAAACCTGTCTTTTGTTTCAATCAAGATGAATATCTGGAAACCGTAAATCATATTCCATCCATATCCGGAAATCGTAAATTATAATTTCGTCCATAATTACTTACAACCACAGAGGGGTTGAAAACGTTAATACTGAAGACACTATGGAACAATAATACGTATAATATGTATTAATTCAAATTATAATACATATGTATTCGGAATTTATTGAGTACTTATTTGCATTGCATCTTTTATTAGAATAAAGAAAAAGTTCACGATAAATTGGAAAAGAAATGGAATAACGTATTGCTTTTTTTGTCTGCAGTATGGTTAACACGTGATTTTTACATGGTAGTTGTATAATTAATTTTAGAAATCATGAAGATTTCAAAGGGCCTTAACGGTCATCTGACTTCCTTGGCAATAATCATATAGGAAATTGATTAGATAAAATGTTATGGTAGCGATTTGGGATCATCCAGAGATGTAACAACACTTTATCGGGACCATGTGAGGCTCATTTCATGCCAGTTTCAGCCAAAAAGTACCGGTAAAACTTGAAACGAGTTCAAAATGTGTGTTCAAGATTGCAGCTATGAAGGTCATCTTGGATTTTGGATCGACCCGAAAAATAACAACACTTTGTCGGTACCATGTCAGGATTATTTCATACAAGTTTCAGCCATATCGCACCGGTAGAACCTGAGAGAAGTTCAAAATGTGTTTTCAAGATGACGGCTATGCGACCATCTTGGATTTCGGATCGACCCGAAAAATAACAACAATTTGTCGGGACCCTGTCAGGATCATTTCATGCAAGTTTCAGCCATATCGCACCGGTAGAACTTGAGAAGAAGTTCAAAATATGTTTTCAAGATGGCGGCTGTGGCGGTCATCTTGGATTTTGGATCGACCCGAAAAATAACAACACTTTGTCGGGACCATGTCAGGATCATTTCATGTAAGTTTTAGCTAAATCGCACTAGTTGAACTTGAGAAGAAGTTCAAAATGTGAAAAGTTAACGCACGGCGGACGACGACGGGCGAAACATTACGGGTCAGATGATCTAAAAATGTTAATATTGTTGAGAATGTGCGTGACATTTTACATTTCTTGTCTGAATTGTGATAGATTTGAATTAATTGTGGTGAGTTTGGTTTACAATGCTTATACGAGAAAGAATATTTACGTCAATAATATATAGCGGTTGACATATCTGCAAACCAAAATCATTAAATCTTAAGGTAAATAAAAACAACAAAAAACATGCAGAATATCAATGTGATGTTGGTCTCATCTTTCAGGATATGTAGAAATATTAATTCAATTTCTAAGAAAGTAAATAATTGAAAAAATTTAATACCGTGAACTAATTGGTGTAAACTCGTGGAGATTTAGGAATGTAAATCTTACAGGAAAACAATTACAGCCAGGTGCATGAGGAAGTCACCTGTGATCGTAACGTCACAACTCATACATATGTATGTACTCTTCAGTCTAGGATCGGCATGGGGAACCATTATACAGGCGGTATATGTCCTACTTCAAAGTGTTAACAATGCTGGTATATATCAAATCAAACTAACTAGCCCTCACCTTGAGCTGAAAGGTACTAACAATATCATTTGGAGAACCATTTAAATTTTTCAACCTGTTAAGATTAAAAAATCATCCACAGAAACAATAAAATATTTTGTAGTTCGAACTTAAAACTACTAAACGTAAATGTCATATGCATTACACGGTCGCCCTAAATATTTAGATAATTCAATGTCCACACATTCAGCAGTAAAATGGCTTTTATTTCACGGTAGTTGGCATGTGACATTTTCATATCATACAACATTTAACAACAATGAAAGATTATAATTGAAGCAAACACATTCTTAATTAACCAAGCTACATTACTATAAACGTACAATGTGTTCGTTAAGCAAGGGGCTTTTAACAGAACAATACGACATTCTGTTTAAACTCTAACAATTTTACAGCTGAATGGCACTTCAACGACGTCTTCATCAAATTTGTATATTATTAAGTTAAATATTTTTGTTACTCGTGGTCATAAAAACAATAGTACTAACATATATAAAAAATCGTGATTTGTTCCCATAAACAATAAGTTTTCTTATTGAATCTTATAACCTAGATATCAAGTACAACATTTTGTCAAAATTTACCCCCAGAGTTGTGCAGTTTGGGTTTTATGACACAAAAATGACTCTCAAATGTTCTGATGTGAGCTCGAAATCACTTTTTGCAATCGTTGTTTATCAATAACAGATCAAAAGTTTTCTAACAGTTACATATGAGATTTCCAACAGTTACCTACGAGTTTTCTAACAGTTACCTACGAGTTTTCTCCATTGATACCAAGCACACACTTATATATTTTCATATGTAATAACTAAAAAGTGAATAAATTCAATTTATGTAATTGAGAGACGTAATCGATCACAACCTTAATTAAATCTTTATTTCATTAGTAAGAACACATATTACGTAACCAGAATTCTAATTAACTCATCAACTGTATATTTCACAGTTTAACAACATCAAAAATTGAATAATGAAATTAAAGCAAATTATGACACTTTTATTCATATTTGGTATTAAGTGCCGCTTGGATACCCTTTATTTAGTTGAAATTATCTTTACTTGATACACCAACATAATACATAATAACATATTTTTTAAAAATATACTACCTTAATATAAATTTACTTATTCGTTTTAATGGACATCACTTTGAAAGTTAATTTACGTAATACCATTGCATTAAAATGAAATTAAAAAATAAAAGATCTCTCCCATTCGATAATCTAACCATAGAAGCTAAACAATGGTGAAAGTAAAATATATCATATAGTACAATACTAATAGTATACTACTCCTGCTTATATTATGCTAATCAAAGGAGAAGACAATAAATTATGTGTTGTCTAATTATACGACATTAAAAGTATCCTTGTAATGAGTTCTCACTGAACATGAATGGAAACGCCATTGTTACACACGAATGACTGGACTCAAGACGCCGTCATGCTCTGGTGATGTTACGATAATATCGTATGATGTTTTCACGCTCCTCTGACTAAATGTTAGTGACCGCCATGGACTCTTGAACAATAGCACGTTCCTCGGCTACTGAAAATGTTTATATATCATATTATTGGATTTGATGAAGTACAATCTAATCTATAACATATTTTATAATTATATATTCTGTTTTCTTCTGAAAAACAATATCACAGAGAATAATATTGATATGATACACTAAAAGTACTTTATAATATGTGGATTTTATAGGAGTAAACAACAATAACACAGAGAATAGTATTCATGTGATACACTAAAAGTACTTTATAACATGTTGATGATATAAGGTTTTTGGTATCAGTTTGCTTTATTCTGAGTGTATGCACCAGTTAGATAGTACTATTAAGCATTCGGGAGTCGGACTATAGCAACAAAACACAACATGAATATACCGCAGTCTCCAAAAAGTACACCCGTAACACACAAAGCACATTACATACGAACCCTAATCAAGCAACCAACCCACAAGTGGAGAACAAGTGACAAACAAGCATTTTGTGCACCGCAGTAATACCACTGTAACATAGGAAAACAACACTTCAGCGTCTATGACATTGATGAACATTGATGAGTTGTAAAGTGATGGACCTTTCAATGTTAGTGATAATCTACAGAAGGATTACCTCAATTCTCAACCATTAACGACACAGTATTGTCAGATAGGGAAGTAACACGTACTCTTATTGTCGGAAATCAACCCCCGCCTCTACTCCCACTACGATTGGTAACAATAGATCTATTATAATCCGCTGGAAAACTGATAGGCCTGAAATTATATAATCTAATGTATTCATCAGACACAAAATGAGTTCTACGAATGTGCACGTTCACCAAGGGAAGTAGCTAAGTGAAGTTTAGTTTCAAACTACATGTAGTCGTATGAACTCTTTAAAGGAAAAAAAGGAATATGTGTGTTACATATGGTGCAGTGACAGTGTTAAACTACCAGTGAAAATTTCAATGGTTGTGGTTTCAAATCTGCAAAGAACATGTTTAGAAATATCTATTACTCTATTTTACGTACTTAGACGCTACTCTCGCTATCGCTATTGTTGTTAAATAATGCACTACCATTAGAATATATAAGTAAAGTTCTGCGGTAATTTTTTTGAATATCTGAAATATTTGAAACTCTCATATTAGTACATTGTTCATAATTACAGCAATACTTAAAATAAAAAAATACATATTATAAATGCACTAACATGGGTTCAGGTCGAATGTACAATACGAGGTCTCTTTTGTAAATAAATATGAAAACAACATCAAAGGGTATTAATGGTAGTGGCCAAATGATCTTGGAATTCGATTATTTGTAAGTTATTTCAAAACTGTCGAAATGTAACACTTGCATTAGCTTAGATAAACAATGATCACTTTCCTTTTAGAGGAAACTTCTGATGCTACCGAAAAAATAAAAAAAAATAGTATATAAAATTATTTTTAAAAAGTAAAGAAAGACAGAAATGAAAATGCTTCTTTCATCATTTCCATATTGTTATAAGTTCCCCATGACAATAGAGGCTATTATAGTATATTATAATTGTACCTGCTGCCTAATTTAGGACATCATATTTTCTTTTTTTTCTATTCTTTCTAAGTGACGTTCTTCTTCCTAACATCTCCCTAGACACTTCTTTATCTTTAGCCTTCAGTTGTGCGAAGTAGGGAGTTGGCCGACTGGTTCGCCCATTGACAGTATGTGACCGGATGAGGTGTGCTTGCTTGGTGTCATCGGCGGCATGTTTCAATGAGAAAGCACTATAAAAAGGACAAGAGTTCCAATATAGTTCTAAGAGGACACAACAATATCATACCGCAGTCTCCCAGAAGAGACAGACATTCACACACTGCACAAATGGTGGCCGTCCTTAAATGACCCTTGGTGTTAAATGTAATAAATAAGGGGTGATCGGGTGGTGTAGTGGTTAAGCCACTCGCCTTTCACCTAGCCGGCCGGGGTTCGATCCCCGGCACGGACGTGAAAAGGTTAGGGGTCACCTGCCCGATCACGTGGGTTTTCCCCGGGCACTCCGGTTTCCTCCCACACTAAAGATCCCTCGCGCGCTTACATCCGGGCCATCGAGAGTGATTTACATAAGTTGTATAACTTGTTTCGTAATCGATGTAAAAAATAAAGTTTATATAAATGTAATAAAACAACAAAACACAAATTAATGACAATAGATGGACAAAAGGACGATAAAACAAACTAAGTTGAAAACAATCGGAATGACATGTGATTTACAGTTGAATAATGGAAAGGAAATAAGATTGTGATATCGATTTCATAAGTAAGTCAAATAGGCAGCTTAACCAGTATTATTTGAAATACTTGACGGTAAATTGTTTTTCTGATAACGCTTTCAAAGAAAACGTTTCGTAATAGCATTCACGAATGAGAACACGTGACTTTCAAATTGAGTGCAATTAAGCAGGCACGACTATAACACACAACATTGACATATTCACCAAATGTGGTTTGGGATGAACATACATGTCAGCGAGTTCTCTCAACAGCTTTCGTAATAATGTGTACTACAAAACTATATTACCATAGGTTAAATTGATCTATAGAGTTGGTTAATTAATAAAACATATTAGAGGACTTGTCAGCTGTCAATCAAGTGAGGAGTGAGGAACCTTTATGTGTTACAGGCTCACAGATGTCAGGACCCATCGTACCAGTGTATCAGTGTATCTCTCACCACTAGCCAGGGGAATAGTTCCGGGACTGACACCTGCATCCACATGGTACGTTCTAACTACTTATATCTTTTACAATTAATATCATGTTCACATAAATCCCTTTTACATAATGGTGCCATTAAACTTAATTAATTAACTCTGTTTACCAGAATAATTCGACTTTGCTAAGTACATGTTAGTTATGTCTTTTGAAAGGAAAAACAAATACTGAGTATTTTTTACGATTTAAGATAGTTTTTCGAGCTATGTGGCTAAGTTCACACTTACGAGTTATGCCCAACAATTACTATTACTACTTTAAAAAATGCTCAGAAAAGAGAATAATTAACAGCTATTTTGTCTCACGAAAACAATCAGTCATTTATGCCCAATTAATTGATTAAAATCAAATTACTAGTATTTTGCATATATTATTCCGGATTTTGATATTGATTTGATATTCAAATTTATGTTGTTATGTTTTTCTTTATTTTAACATGTCGCTGAGTTAATAGATATAATTTGTAGAACAATAAAAATCATTAAATACAATTCATAGACCCTTAGTTATGAATGAATACTTTTAAAACCAAATAGTATTGATAATCCAAGCATTCTAAGACAAAGTGAAAAAATAAGGAGTTCCAGGTTTTATCTAATTTCAAAACCGTCTTTTAATACCTGCAATATGTTGAATCTTGTAAAACATCGAAAATGCAGCATATGATAGGAAGATATAAACATGTTACGTTGGGGATACAAGGATGAAACTATCCAGAAGATCAACATATTTTGAAATAGCATGCTAATAACTAATTTGTATGATTCGCCTATTTGTCTCATTACGATAGAAGTAATCTAATGATGCTTAATACAAACAGTGACCTTGATTTCAAGGTCAACAGAACATATCCTTTCAATAAGAATATCAATGTAGTATTTACATAAAAGCAAAACATCGCCTTTATTTATGTAGGTAAATTTCTTAAATAAAATTATTAGTGATTTCGATTTATCATGGCCGTACCCTATTGGCATGATATCAAAGAATGACAGATTCTTAAATGAAATTACTTTTATTTCTGAATAGCTTTTATATTTGATAGTTATGTCCCTATGCATTCGGTGTAAACAAAGATCCGTTAATTTGCTGATCAGTAGATAATGCGCTCAACATATGATGTATTTGACAGATATTTGTATTCAAACGGGATAATAAACAGGTGGTAGAAATATGGATTGATTTGGATTCATCAAACAGCATTATATAAATATATAAAGTTAGGCGTGGTATCAATGTGTGAATAAATAATAATTGATGTGTGGGTTTCAGTAAAGAATTTGAAAGCTTATAATTTTTCTGTGCTCCTTGCTCTTCTTCTACTTCTTCAGAATGCAAATACGATTAGAATTTATATCATGGATTAAAGTCATATTTTTGCTGCTGGAGTCAGCCCAAGGGACAACAGCAATGAATATTATATACAAACGAACTTTATTAAAATGTCACATTGTGTTAAAATTGGAGGCCCAGGAAAGTTGGTATTTATTCAGAGGTAGTCGTTAAGACATAATGCAAAATAATCTCAATATCAATTGACGAAAAAATAGAGTACCGTAATTGCATCATGCCTTATCTATATCAAAAAGGTGTTATGGAATCAGGCCTCAAGACTATGAAACATACTTCAGTCCAAGACAGTCTTAAGTTTACACTTTGAAAAAAGGATGTTACAAAAGGTATGTCGTATTTGCTTGGCTAAGTCTAAATGTTTCATGAGCCAGAATCATACATATCTCGATTTATATGATGGCTTCGCATTGCGACCTAAAATTACGTGATTTGTAACACAGCCACATATAATGTTTTAGTAGCTACATGTACATGACAGTCAAAAGGTCGGTAATATATGCACATCAACTTAATTAACCTTTCATGTACATTATCTATTCGACACTATCTTACAAAGTTGTCCATTGTATGACTTGATAACATACAAACTGATCTTGATTGGAAACACCCATCAGTAGCGACGGCGACACTTGTCTCGTATATAACATTAAACATGCGACCAGAACAAAGAACATTGAATGGAATCAAGAAGAAATAAAAGCATTGCATTGTTAACTGATGTTAATAATCACATACCATTGAACACATATCAAAGTACTATCATTCGAACAACTTAGATTTTTATTTCAACAGTGTTGTCTCAAAACCTCTATTTGCATATACTCCTTTAGATCAAGGACTAATTATTATTCAGATGAATAATTTCGTGTTTTACACTTTCTCTTCATTGTTGACTATCATCAATCTTTTGGTGTCTTAGCACAACTACGAGTTCTCACAGAACAAAATATATGTCAATACTTTTGAAAGTTTCCAATATCTCAGTACAATCGTAAGACACATTGATGACACTCATATTACATCTTCCATACACAACTTTGTTTATTTTAGATCGATCGCGAAACAAGTTATACAACTTATACAAATCACGTTCGATGGTCCAGATGAAAGCGCGCGAAGGGTCTTAGAGTGGGAGTAAAACCGGAGTGCCCGGAGAAAGCCCACGAAATCGGGTAGGTGACCCCTGACCTTTTCATGTCCATGCCGGGGATCGAACCCCGGCCGGCTAGGTGAAAGGCGAATGTCCTAACCACTACACCACCCGATCATCAATACAGTTTAAGAATCGTAGTGTAATAGCTATAATAAATGTCGTGGTCCTAACATATTAATATAAGTGCCAGGTTTAAAACGGTCTTTGCTCGATAAAAGTTATATAGGTAGATATTTTATAATTGTATTGCTTTCTTGAAGATCGGTCATTAAATGATTTTAAATTCTACGAAAATCATGTTTGTTGACTTCACATGGCTGCCACCATTCTGACATCTAATGTTTTTTTATTGTCTTAAATGACTTAACATCTGTTGATTGTCTAAGACATCATACAAACTAACGACCTTCCCTACCTAAGATGTGAGTGGTTGTGACAGGTAAATCGTGCACTGAGGAAGCCACATTTCAGTCTTCCTTAATGACGTCCGACCTTCCATGATTCTAAGGTCACAATATCGTCAGCATTTCTTTCATCAACACTCACACCGTCTACTTATATCACACATATTTACATATGACACTTTCTTAAACATAACCTGTATAATTACCGTAACAAAGTCTATGACTGCGAGGCAAGTAATAATTTTGAAGCGTTATTCTGTGATTGTAATCAGAAAGAAACATGTAAGAGTAAGGGTTCTGTAAATGGAACAAAACAGATTTGTAACGATACCCAGTGCGTTTCATTTCTTTTCACTGTGATCACCAAGGTTTACTGAATAACGAGCCTTGTATATACATTTTAGTAGTTAAGTGGTTATTTAGCCAACATTGTTTTGAATCCTAGTCGAATATCTAAAATATTTTTTTTGTATTAATTGTTATATTCGCTGCAGGAAATAAATGAAGTTACAAGATATTTTAAGCACAAGCGAAGATTACATTGTCAACTGGTGGCTCCTAATGATATTGGTGGGATTTTGCAATAAATGTCTTATCTGTATCTACGCTATTTATTCAGCAGGAATGATGATGGCGGGAATTTTGCGTGTGTCCTTGACCCTGGCTAGTCTCTTCAGTTGCTGTCGCTCATCGCACGTGCCCACCAATGTCGACCTTGTTTCTAACTTAATCAAGATATGTGTAGACACAGCAGTAGAACAGATCAACCCACACAAGATGGCCAAACCTGCTGGACATTCGCATGGACATCACAGTGGACATACGGCAGGTCATCCAGTACACAATGGACACAATGGACACAACACGATGAATTCACCCGAGAAAAACTCTCATAGTGGACATGGAAAAGGTAGAATAAATGTTGTTTTTCATCTTCATCATACAAACTGGTTTTAACTAATAGTACAATTTCCCTTCGTTGACCAATATTTTAGGCAGTTTGGAATGCATAACCCGATTGACTCGTCGAGTCATCAAACAACACAGGTTTCAGTACCAAGGAACAAGTTATTAAAAATCTCACAAAATGACATCTCAGTTCAAGCCGCAAACGTAATAATAACATTCCATAGGATAGGAAGTAATTTATTATTGTTTTTGACTTTTTATGTTTTGTAAAACACGGTTTTAACGAACCTCTAGGGACCAATAAAATCATTTTGTTATAAGCATATCTCGTTATATGCATATTGCTGATATGTTATAATAACCTTGACAGGTATGAAAATTACTACTTTATAACCATGATTTCTTTGTTACCGTGCTTACTGTATCGTTAGAAATTACAGAAAATCACAAATACCGATAAAAGTGATTAAATTTCGAGCCGTACTTACCGTTCCATTGATACAGAATGGCCTTAAGCTAAGCATTGTGTGAAGATTGGTTTTGCCGTTGTCAGTATAACTTGGCCTGGTGGGATGTGATATCATCTATCACAAGGAGACAAACACTAAATACACCGTATCATACAGTGAAAGCCAAATATGACCTTAGCTATTAATAGAATCTATTGAACTGGACAAGAAGAATCTTTGTTGGGTGGTCTTCGCAGAGTACAGGATTAGTAAAATTAAAATAAATAGAAAAATCAAACAGATTAAATAAGTAATCCTCGGTGCATTATGATGTTTATCTACATTAAAAGGGCATATGTCATAGATATCTGCTAAACTTCCTTTTGACATAAATTTTTTATAAGCTTATTGACCTATCCTTCGTTACAGGTGGACACATGGACCATACCGAAGGTGGTCACTCGCATGCGCACGTGCGAATTCTAGATACAAACGCTCGTCTAGTACGACAAATACAAGAAAACTTCAGAAAACTGTAAGCATTTTTTTTTCAAATCACACTGTTAGTTCTTTGGGAGTCACTTTTGTACATGAAATATGTTATAGGGTACAGATTCAATAATGGATATTTAAATGTTATTCACAAGCATATGCTTATTTCTAGTGTATCATATCAACTTAAACATTATTATTATGATTAATCTTTAAAAGACAATTGAAAGAAGTGATTTATCACACGTTCTTCTGTACAGGACTGGGGCATGGCCAGAGTCCATTATGAAGGACGAAATGTTGATGAAGGAATGGCGGAAACATGTGACTCCTCACTGCGACTTCATGGCCCCGAGTATCACGTGTGACCGATTAGCACGATACAGGACAGCCGACGGCACGTGCAATAATCTTGACCATCCGTTCTGGGGTAGCACGATGACGCCACAGACTCGGTTTTTACCCCCACAATACGCCGATGGTAAGGCAGACCATTTCCGTATTTGATTTCAAAACCTTTGTTTTTTACAGACTTGATTATTGTAGAAATAATGTAATACGATTAATTGTTGCTTACATATACATCTATAAAAGTATTAAAATTATTTTTCTAGCGTTATCTGTCTTTTAGCAATGGAAATGGATCAAAAAGAGGTAGATCGTATGCTTTCTAGTTTTATGAATAAATAAAAAAATGCCATACAAGTGAGATTATGATTATATCTCAATGTTAAATTAACATTGTTATTATGCATCCTCTAACTTTAGCCAAATATTTGGTATTTCATTGAGGTTCTATACAAAAACAAATATGGTTTCTTCTTTTATTTCAGAAATAAATGCACCTCGAACGAAATCCGTGACGGGAAGACCACTGTCCGGCACTCGACTGATCAGTAACGTCGTCCATAGCAGTACTGGACAGACCGCAGTACACAGTAAAAAGAGTACCAACATGTTCATGGCGTTTGGTCAATTCCTGGATCACGACGTACTCCATACACCAGTTCTAAAAGGTAAAATACTCCATACACTGTTCTAAAAGGTAAAATACTCCATTCACATGTTCTAAAAGGTAAAATACTCCATACACCTGTTTTAAAAGGTAACATACACCGTACACCGTTCTAAAGGGTAACGTACGCCATACACCTGTTCTAAAGGGTAACATACTCCATACACCTGTTCTAAAAGGTAACGTACTCCATAACCTATTCTAAATGGTAACATACTCCATTCGCCTGTTCTAACAGGTAACGTACTCCATTCACCTGTTCTAAAAGGTAACGTATTCCATACCCCTGTTCTAAAAGGTAACGTATTACATACCCCTGTTCTAAAAGGAAACGTACTCAATACATATGTTCTAAATGTTAATTTCCTCATTCACCTGTTCTAAAAGGAAACGTACTCCATTCACATGTTTTAAAAGATAACGTATTCCATACACCTGTTCTAAAAGGTAACGTGCTCCATACATATGTTCTAAATGGTAACTTTCTCCATTCACCTGTTTTAAATGGTAACGTACTCCATTCACATGTCCTCAAAGGTAACATACTCCATACACCTGTTCTAAAAGGTAACATACTCCATACACCTGTTCTAAAAGGTAACGCACTCCATACACCTGTTCTAAAAGGTTCCGTACTCCATACACCTGTTCTAAAAGGTAACTTTCTCCATACACCTGTTCTAAAAGGTAACTTTCTCCATTCACCTGTTCTTAAAGGAAAGATACTTCATACACCTGTTCTGAATAGTAACTTACTCTATACGTCTGTTTTAAAAGGTAACTTACTCTATACATCTGTTCTAAAAGGTAACGTACTTCACACACCAGTGCTAAATGGTAACGTATTTCTCATACCTGTCGATACGGTAAGATACTGTATAAACCCATACGACGAAAAGATGAAATATTTACAAACATGTGCAGGTAAAGGAAAAGGTACTGTACACATACATACTAAAGATAATGCACTACACACTCAGTTATGTCAAATACAAATGTGTTTCATCAGAAAATGTTTGCAATGATAATAATAACTTGATACTGTGTATTTAACTCAAAAGTCATATTAATTTTTTATAGAATATTTTCATCTACTTTATCAGAGATATTATCTGTACATTTGTATATTCATAACAAAAGACTGCCATTTGATGCATCAATAGCGTAGTTCCACATACTGAAGTAAGAGATATGAATAAGGGAACGTGTCTGTATACTCTGTGTTTTAAAAGGGTAATACCATCAATTGGTTTTACCAATTACATTAAACAGAGCAATTATGTTTTTACAGATGACAAAGGAAGGGATATGAAGTGCTGTCCACTCGGAAACAAAGAGTAAGATCATTAATCATTTTGACGAGTTTCAAAAACACATTTGAAGTTCTTCCTAATGAACACATAAAAATAATGGTGACCATATAATTAGACTTAATGTCTGACATTAATGTTTGATTTGTCATTAAGATAATATAAGGATAAAATATGATTTAATATCTGTGATTATTATAGAAAATGGAGTAACGTGCCTTTGGTATCAAAACGATATAAATAGAAAAAATATTGTATTATAATTCCACTACTATTATGATAAATAAGTAATGTGCCTATAATTCCACTACTATTATGATAAATAAGTAATGTGCCTTGGGTACCAAAATAATATAAATAAGAAAAATACTGTAATATAATTCCAGTACTATTATGATAAATGAGTAATGTGCCTTTGCTGTTTTAGCGATCACTGTTTCCCTATACCAGTGCCCCTGGACGATCCCATGTTTAGGGGATGGTGTATGAGCTTCACCAGATCATCAGCTACCCCATACATGAACTGTGACCCAGGTCGGTATTGATGACGTGTCAAACATACATGTTTATATACAATCATCAAGGGATTGAAGATCATTATCTGCTAATATTCTCCTGTTCTTGAGAGTATATATACATGTAAATGTGTGCAAATAATTTATATCCGTTTAAAAAATGCTTAAGTTTGAAAATCAAATTTGATTGTGTTTTTTAATAAATCCTATGACAATATCCAATGAATTCCCAATATGATTTATTTGAACCTAAAAATTAAGATGTAAATATCCTCCGTCAAAATGGCTTATTAGACACGACATAATTTATATTTATACTGCATTTTAAAAACATGAAATAAAAGTACAACAACGGTAAAATTTTGATCAGACGATACCAATCATCCACTTTACGAAATTGTGTAGCTAAAATTGGCTGCTGCTATTGGAAGAGATTCTCGACAAGAAATGGTATAATGCAAATTTATAAAGCATTTACAATATAATATGATTGTGCAAGTTGCATTGTTAATGTCTCTGATGGAGCAATTCAAGTGAGTGCAGGAATGCAACGTTGCGCAAAGTTGTTCAAAATAATCCCCTAAAATATAATTGTGCTAAAATAAGAACACGGACAGTACCAAGATCAAAATTTGTATTCAATATAAAAAAAAAGAATCTGTAAAAACGATAATTTTCGATTGTGTTTGAACACATTTGAAAGGTGCAAACTGTTTTAATACTATATATCTACTATAGATCTTATCATTGAATATATCATTTACTTACTACAGGACACCGAGAACAGATGAACCATCCTACATCTTATATAGACGGATCGACTATCTACGGATCTAACAAAGTCCATCAGGATGAACTCCGACTGCACCGTAACGGTAGGCTATCTTATCATTGAAGCTAACAATGCAAGCTAAAACCATTCAAATGAGATTTAAAAAGTAAGGTTTTGCAAGAATCGTTTATGAGGCATTCCCCTGACTCGCTTCATTATCATTTCGGCACTGTCATAACCAGGGTGTGTCTTAGAAATGAGTTTTGAATTTGATAGCAAATGTGCACTTTAACTTGCATTGTCAGCTTTAGGAAAGGTAAATGAATATTTTACCACAATTTACTTCTTCGGTAACCAAGGAAACATTGCATTCAAGCAAAGATGACTGGGTTGCAAAAAGGCTTGAATATAGAGGGTAGTTTATAGTGAATAAACAGATTGGTTTTAACAGGGTCAGTAGATAGAGAAGGAACTGAATGAATGAGGCTCAACTGTAAAGCAAGGCAAAACCTTGAGATGAAAGGTATAAATTAAGTTTGGTGAGCAGTTCTCGACTGGCCTGTATACTGTAGAGGAGTTAACTGTTTAGTATGTACCTTTTACAGTATACAAAGCCGTATAAATGTCCCTGTATTTATATTTATGTTCCTCGTGTGTGTTGTAGGCCGTATCAAGTTGACCCCCTCTGGACACCTCCACAGCTCCCCCGACAACGAGTGTATCCTATCATCACCGGGCCATCACTGCTTCCAGTCAGGTAAGCAAAATTTTATAGTAACAGTTGTTTATGTTGTACTAATGATATTGAATGAGACACATATAAATTCTGCAAAGAGAAAAAAATAAGAACAAATAAGCATCGAGCAAAATGACATTAAGACATTTCGAAATGTATTTCATGAATGTTATAAAATAATTTTAATGATATTTCGTTTCCCTTACGCCGTTTTCTCGCTTGATTAGGTATTGCTTGCCTTATGCTTATGTTCCAACTTAAATTATGTGTACATTGCTTATGTAGCATTTCAGCTGTGTGGATACCATCCTCGAAACTCCAGTGGTTCCGATCACTTACGATCTTACCACCTCTTGGCTTTCTCATAGTAAAACTGAAGGCAGCTCAGAGGAAAACACAGGCCAGCAAAACAAACAAAAAAAGATATCCTTTGAAGATTACAGAGAGAGCAACGCCCAACTGCAGTGTACCGTTGTGCGGCTCTTTTGATGTGCATCAAAGGACTTAAATACCTATTTTGTTGCCTCCAGTTTTATTATGAGTCTAGGGATGCAGAGATCGTAATTGATCGGAACCGCTGGAGTATCGTGGATGTATGAATACCGATATAGTTTCATTGCAATCTGATGGAAATACAGATCCCTATAACCATTCCGTTCAATAGAGAATCTGACAACATCCCATAAGGAGTCCTGTTCGGATGACCTATATACTACCTGTACCTCAGATCAAATGCATTTTCTACACCTTTCTGCATCAATTGGAAATTCCATTTCGTCCCAATATATATAAACAATTAGCTTTATTGTGCTCTTTGGGCGAGAAGACTACGTACATGAAAATAACTCTGACAGCTTTTTGAACCCGTTTTATCCACAAACGCGATTCTGGCAGCAGTAATTTGATCGGCCATTTCTAAAGGTCACCAGAACGTGAACGCTAATGGGATGTTGGCAGACCTCTTATCAAACGTAGTGATAATATGGATCTGTATTTTAATCAGATTGGGTCTCATTGTAAAGCCGCTGTGTTATATCATAATTATGTGGTTAAAGGGCAGTAACTCTAATGATTGTCATTGACTTCTTGTTGGACTCTAAGTTATGCTGTATTTCTTGTATACCTCCTATTTAATTGAACCTTTATTTTTTCCTTTTAAGGCGATGGTCGCCGTCACGTGGTCCCAACGCTGACCTGCTTACATCTGTTGTTCGTGAAAGAGCACAACAGGGTAGCGGACAAACTACGTGAATATAATCCAAACTGGGACGACGAACATCTGTTTCAGGAGGCAAAACGAATAGTCGCTGCTGAACTACAGCACATAGCTTTCTCCGAATACCTTCCCATTGTTATTGGTAGGGAGCAAATGGACAAGTACGGTCTGTTTCCAACGGCCAATACTTATAATAATGTGTACGATGCCACTGTGGATGCTTCAACCTCTAATGCTTTTGGTGCTTCAGCTTTCCGATTCGGACACTCGGAAGTTCCGGGAGTGTTAGCCATGATGGCGAAAAATTATAGCATTATTAAAGCCATTCCTCTACATACACAATTTAACAGGCCAGACTTAATGTTTGATTCGGATGGGGATGAGAACCTGATGCGGTGGATGTCTAATTCTTACCACGACCGGAATGACCGACTGCTGCAGGACAGTGTTAGAAACTTCCTGTTCCTGAAGGAGGACGGGGAGAGTTTTGACCTCGCCGCTATTAACATACAGAGAGGGCGTGACCACGGCCTTCCCCCGTACAACACATGGAGGAAGTGGTGCGGACTACAAACGGCACTACACTTCGGGGACGGGTTCGGGAGACTTGTGGACCATGAAACAGCTACCAGAAAACTGCTTGCTAAAGTTTACTCGTACGTGTGAATATTACTTATTTATATCCTAGAATATTTGGATGATCGACAATTTTTCTGAACGCAAACACACGATATGATAAACTTTATAGAACGTTTACTATTATTGAAACGTAGAGAGATGATATAAAAAAGCAGACATACTTGTTACTTATAGCATCAAAATCCGGAATACAAATATCATTATACATGTAGCTTCTTTATTATAGCAATCGTTTGTGATGTTTTGTATTGCAGTTTCTTTTTTCAAGTTCAAACTTTATAACCTGACACTTGAGACTTTACATTGACCTAGCCAGCATAAACATAACAGATTATCTCCCTTTGTAGTCACCCGGATGATATAGACCTATACACTGGAGGTCTATCAGAGGTCCGTCTCCCTGGGGCCGCTGTGGGACCCACATTCGGATGCATCATAGCCAGACAGTTCAAAAAGTACCAGAGCGGAGACAGACATTGGTACGAGACGGACCATGCGGACACAAGGTTTACTTTGAGTGAGTATAATACAGTACGACCTCTCTGAAGCAATAATTGGAACCCAATTTTTCGTTCGCGTGCGATTTACGTTAGCAATATTCGTGATAATGTTATCTCGAAATCAGAACTTTTTATGAAACGGAATTGTACATCCCTTTTTGTTTTCATAAAGTAGTGTTAGAGATTAGGTATAAGAATTCATGGTTGAAATATTGTATTTTATTTGAAATCATTGCAAGTCATACCGAAGAGTAATTTCATACCTCATTGAAATATTTTCTCATACTCATTAATATCAATAAATGTACAATTCGACAGTGTCAAGTACATGTAATTAAAATGATGATGTTTTTCTTGATTTGAAGCTCAACTGAACGAAATAAAGAAGACGTCCTTGGCTTCAGTGTTATGTCAAAATACAGGTACACAGCTTACCCAGCCCTCAGTGTTCCTAGCTGCGGATGATTTCAGGTATTCATTTTCTTACAATATCTTGCCAACTTAAAGTGAAAAAGTAAAGGAAACTCTTGATACTGTGATGCTTTTCATGAACTTGCTCATTTTTTAACTATTTATATATCTTTGTCTTGATTGTTAGCAGTTTGTTATTTACATTTTAATTGGCATCACAAATATTTATTTATGTGTAATCAGGGGTTAATTTGTAACCAGATAATATCAACGTTATTATTTATATTAATAGTAACAGGAAGCTGTTTTGTAGCCAGATAATATCAGTGTTATTATTTGTATTAACAGTAACAGACAGGTGTTTTGTAGCCAGATAATATCAATGTTATTATTTATATTTACAGTAACAGGCAGGTGTTTTGTAGCCAGATAATATCAATGTTATTTATGTATAGTTATAATTACAGGAAGGTGTTTTGTAGCCAGATAATATCAATGTTAGTATTTTTATTTACAGTAAGAGGAAGGTGATTCGTAACCAGATAATATCAATGTTATTATTTATATCTTTAGTTACAGGAAGGTGTTTTGTAGCCAGATAATATCAATGTTGTTATATACAGTAACAGGCAGGTGATTTGTAACCAGATAATATCAATGTTATTATTTATATTTTACAGTAACAGGAAGGTACTATTTATATTTTACAGTAACAGGAAGGTACTTTGTAACCAGATTGCCTCTATAGATTTATCCCTGTGGACTGAACACAGTCAGACGGATAGTCCCACCTTTCAGTCTCCTAAATCCTTCCTTAATCCACTACAGAGCCCTAATCCAAATGTCTTCAAGGAAGCCTTTAACAGATTGCTGCAGAACTTACGGAGAAGAATGGTAGTCAAAGTGTGAATAAGTGTTATCCAAAATATTCATACTTTGATTGGGATTTTTGCTATTCTGTATTTGTAATTTACATGATTATCTGTCATTGCACGTAGGTGTTGGTTGTGACACCATGCGTTTGCAGACGTAACCTCACACGTTTTAGAGTAAACGGTGTGGGGTTTGCTTAACAATGATGACGTCACACAGATACCTATAAGCAAGGGAGGTCACTTTACAATATGGACAAAAATTGGACTGATAAATAATCAGAATTCAAAATTAAAATGAGGACATGGGATTTTTTAATTAAACGGCAGGATAACGAAGGTGTAAATGGTATGTAATATCAAGTGTAACTCTTACAATAATTAAATCTATTTAATGTATCGACTATCAGAAGCATTAAACAAGCATAACATATAGCAGTAAGATAATAATAAAATACCAATATATCAAATTAAACTTGGATACACCTTTTATGATATAGACCCTTATAAACATCTATGCAGATTGATTATAAAAATGATATCCCATTAAAGTAATAAAAAGATTCATTCTAGATACAATTCTTTTGACAACGAGGCGTGTAATCAATTGAGGATTGTCTCAAAGTTAGATTAAGATAAATCGTAATTACAGTTTACATAAATGGAAGTAGTATTCAATGGTGTCTGTGATTTATTGTACCAAAAACAATACTTATACCAAATATGAGTGTTTCATTTATCTGTTGGTTTTCACGTGCGAATATGATGTTGTTTTACATGAGATGTCTTTGAGACACATTCTAGTAGTTTATGTTATAGCAATTCTCATTTGGTCGTCAGTAATCATATCTTTCTGAAATTATGAAATATTTTCAATAGTTTTTATTTTATAAGTGTGAACTGACTTCATTACATGAATACATAATCTAAACGTGAAATTCACTATATTAATACCTAATACAGCAATATAAACTATAAAAGAAATCTGTTCTGTTGATTGGATAGTAAAGAATGGTAGATTTATTCATCAATTGTTTACTATTACGGTGAAATCATCCCTCTGAAGATATATCACATCCCGCCTTTACATAACGCATATATTTACTGTATTGGCAACGTCAGTTACATAAGCATAAACAAAACATTTGCTTTAAGGCTGTAATTTGCAAACAATCATAAAATTTAATCTTATTTCTTTATCTTCATTTTCTGTTGCTACCAAACAAGTAAAATATCATTTTGTTACATAAGTACATTATTGATGGAAATACTATATAATAAAATATGGATGAAAGTAAGTTTGTTATGAATTATCTGTGTGTAGAAGACTTGTATGTAAACATGTGTATAAAATAAGTGACGACTTGTACATGTATAGAACATTAAAAGATATGAAAATGAAGATGTATTTGTTCTATATATAACCATTTTATAAATGTAACATTTGGGGATTAATAACAATTAACACAATAGACAAGAGTTATGTCTTCATCACGTCATTAAATTGACAGATAATTTCTTGGAAACAATCCATTGTGTTAACAAAATATGGAACAAGAAAATAATCCTTTCCGAGAGACAGAAAATTGTCTTGTATTCATGACAGTCTGATTATCCTTCATATCCACTTATGAAAGAGTATTTTTTCTTTCATACCTCGATGTTTTATTGCAATTTTACAGCTATTTTGAAATAAATTTGAAGACATCGACGACTGGAAGTCAATTTTCCATACATGAAAAATTACGTGATATTTTCATAACAAATTCCGTTGTTTGCATCCTTTATAGTAAAACCAGTCATATTTGTGAAAAAAATGTTAAAAATTTTACCGGAGAAATATAATTTTATATAGATTTTGTTGACGCCGTGACGTCACGAGGCTTTATTGCATGGGTAGTCATGCAATACCGCCTCAGGAGACATAAGTGTATTGCCCTGGACCAGTATTACACTTCCATTGCTAACTCTTTATTTTTAATTTTTCATCACATTCCACCATTCTAAAATATTATCATGTTTTTCTATTTCCTTATCCAGCACTTCCAGCAGAATTCTAGAGTATTTTGAAAAAACATCATTAATAATAACTTTTTCACTTAATTTCCAAGAGCCTGGTTCTCTATCAGACTCGTATAATAATATTTTCAGCGAAGCTAATTTATGATCACTGTAAGGATAATGTTTTATTTTAAAGCACACTTAATAATGACGATATATTTTCATGTGTAAGGAACATATTAATACGTGACTTTGAAGTTCCTTATAAATGCAATTAATTCAGGGTTAATGTCTTCTCTATTATGGATTAAGTTTCTATCTTTTGACTTATCGAGCACACAGTTAAAATCACCTATTAAAATATTTTCTATGGTATCATCAGATATGATAAATCTACTCAATGTATTAAAAACCATTTTCTGTCATCACATTTATTAGGTGTGTAAATATTAATTATTTGGAATGTCTTATTGTTTGCTGATAACTTACAAGATAAAATTCTACCATGGTTATCTCTAAAATATTCTGATAACTTGAAATGTGATGTATGCTTAATTAAAACCCAGCTTGTAAATATTTCTTTGTTGTTTTGTCCATTATATGACACCTATGTGTCCATTATTGGACTCCACTGTTCATTATTTCCCTTAATAATGGACAAATGGAAATAATGGACAGTCGTGCGCATTATTCTCCAAGTAATGGACAATCTCCTTTCAATAATAACAAAACACTGTTGTATGAAAATAACAAATTTGATTGAAACCTTTCAAAACTTCACTTTATGCTGACACCACCTTTCGTGATATTACAGGTAATTTCTCTTCCAACACTAGAAGTCATGTCACAGGGTTTAAGGCGCTTGGCACCACACACATCCATATCATTTTGGATTTCTCCACGAAGAATTTCACTCATTTGTTGCTGTTGGTGATCACTGGGTCTTTTGTACACACGAACAGCATTAGACCTATGTCCTGTTTTTTCGGCAATTAACTGTTCGTCAACACCTGCCGAGTACAATCGCGTTACCGCCGTAGCCCTTAAGGAGTGATTGGTGTAATTTCCTAGGCATCCAGCTTCTGCACAGATAGACTTCAATGTCCCTTGGAGAGTGTGTACGCCGACTGGAGCGTCCGCATACCAGCACGTTCCTTTAACGCATCTGTTTTAGCGCCTACCGGTCTGAAATCAGTAATAGGAAAGAGTGTTTACAATATGCTATATACTTAATTAATTCTTGAGTAAAAATATATATTTATAACAAAAAGGCCATATATCGTAATCATGTTAAATGCATGTAAGTGTTAAAGCATCGGCATGTTGATTTCTTTGGTCGTAACATATATTGAAGAAACACAGAGAAAAGAAACTTACCTTGCCTGCATGTATTTCATGTAGAGTTGGATGATGCATCTATCCTTGTTATAACTCTCATAGGCTCGGGTCATTTTTGGAGTTACTTTCCTGTGAGACAAGCCCCCAGCATTGGTCTTTGAAATGTCCTCTGTATATTGCAGGTACTGACGGCCGTCAAAATCTTTCATAAGCTTTATCTGAGACAGGGGTCCGTACCCAAATTTCTGTGCTCCTGTCCTGCTCTTAAAGCAAAGTTAAGTCCAATGAGATAAATCATTGTGTTCAGCAGTTTTTGTGGAGTGTCATGTCCTAAAATTTGCAAAGACCATAAAGTTTCTTCTTGGTCCAATGTGATGATGTCCGCCTGTTTCCTGTCCAATCCAATGCCTTGCTTTGAAAGGGTTTTCATTTTTGCATTGAGGATTTCCTTCATTTTAGAATAGACCTCATCGTCCAAAAAACTAACAAATTTCCCATTGGAACGAAGATGATGTTGGATAGAGATAACAATCTCATAGATGGTATTGGGTCTGTACTCCTTTCTAGAAACATTCCGTACTTCTGTTATGAAAAATCACATAGCATCTGACATTTCTTGAGGTTCCATTTGAAGTAACGGGGTAGAAAAAGTTTGTTCACAGTTCATATTGTTTCTTTCCTCTTACCAGTGTTAAATAAATGAACAGCCCATTTTGATTTATGTTCCATTTGTTTGCCCTTGCTTTCATCAAGAAGACATTGTAAATCTGTTTCTTTCAATGGAGACATAAATCTCTTTCTTCCTGTCTTTTCAATTTCCATTGAAGCTTGGACAATGGCACGATCGTCATCAGATGAAATGTCGGAAAATAGGTCACTCCGAACGGTGAAACATGGCTTATTAATATTACTATACTGATTCTCCATATGCACAACACCACAGAGTACATCATCTGTATCATAGTTAGATACATCCCTTACATCCCTGAATGATGACTGGGTAACAAAAATGTTATTATCACTGTCAGACATGTTCATATATGTGTTACTTCCCCACTGGTTAGAACAAAAATGAGAGCTACAACACCTGACAGTGCATGCATGAAGCCAAACAATGACACTGTCCATTATTTGTCACGGATGAATGAACAGGTGAGTGAACAGGTGAGTGGGATGTTCCATTTTTAAAACGGGTAATCAAGGTTGTTGGAGCTGGGTTTTAAGTAGGATAAATTGGACAGGGTTTCGGAAATTATCCATTACTTAATGTACAATTTGCACCCATTACAAACTTAAAGTTAACATTCTGGTTATATTTTTTCCACGCACTCTTTTTGATTCATATTTACATTCTATACTTCTTACGTTGTAACTTCGAGAATAAATTACAATTTCAAATATATTATAGTAATACATTATCATTTCACTGTAAGAGAGCAACCAACTAAATAATTTTACATAGACCACATTGTTAAACTTTGTTAAAGTTTTGTACTGTAATATTAAAACAAAGGAATATTAGTTAGATATTGTGTTCTATAATTAAAGTCTAGGTTCTCATATAACACTAAATAGAAAAAAAGTTTGGGTCCTTCTGCTCAAACTCCAACCAGGGTAGCTTTATTGAAATCAGGCGCATTTTGCACTAAAAAATCCTGAAATTCTAATGCTTTTACCCATTCATTATCAAAAATGATATTTTGAACCTAAATCGCAATATGAATTTCCAAATTCATATCATGGTTATCTAGGAATACTTACCTGTCAGAAAACATTTTTACTTTTGAAATTCATAATTAGCCAGTCAATCAGCGGCTGGGTTAAATTCTATCCTGGGCTCAATCTTCTATACACAGGGGCCATTTCGAAAGGTCTTTTTTATTTAGTTGGATGATCCCTATAATACAAAAGCATGCCTACAGCATGTACATGTATGTACCTACAAGTATAATTAAGGTACATGTATACCGTTATGTTATTGACCTGAATAATAACATATACATATTTACACACATAATCGCACACAAACGTATCATCTGGACATGAAAATTGAATATGAACATTATATGATTGGTAATGTCGAATATTTACTTATTGTATGTACAGTACAGGCAAAGCATCTAGGTATCATTTCTGGAAGACTTAGACAGTTGTCTGTCTTCAGGCGGTGTTGACATGCCATTTCTACCACGTTTCCTTACTTATTTTGGAGTGTTTATTGAACTTCTAACCGGCGAGGGTGCATCAGATTCGATGAATGAGCTAAACATGTTCATGATTTTCTCTGCACCCGTTTTGTTTATGTGAACACCGCTGTGATTGTTTGGATCAAAATTGGCTCTGACTGGCGAACCGTTGAACATAAATGCCATATGTAGGTCAATAAATTTGAGCTTAACATCTTTTTCACAAAGTTTTCTAATAAAAGTATTGACCTCAACAGTCGTTTCGTTCAGAAGGTTGATGTTGTTGTCCTTACCTTTTTTTTCGGAATTATCGTACATAATCCCTTTTCACTCGCTTCCGGAAACGCGTCCTTGACCTTACCAAGTGCCTCAGTGACACTGATGTTTACATTTGTGGCTTCCTGTTTGTTGGTAGACACACCATTAGTTCACAGGCGTCTGCATCTGGTTTTGGAGAAATAAAATATCCTACCCCTACTATATGAACAAGGTGAGACACTCCATGAACCGGAAGTTGAGGCCACGCTCCAATTCACTTTGAAATTAGACCAAATTTGACGAAAATATTGATTGTGGGCTCGTTTAATCAACGTACCTTAATTAAGAATCCTTTTTTGTAGTGTATGCCAGGTTTTTATCGCGAAGTTACGGTTTTTTAATATGAAACAGGACACCAAGTATCCAAGTAGCGGACGATGCATCAACTGTGGAACGGAAGTTGATCTTTCAAGCAAGCAGTTTTGCAAGGAGCAATCTGATTGGTTAATTAAATTAATTGACTGATCAGATTGCTTCTTGCAAATGCTCACTTGAAGAGTTCCACTTCCGTTCCACAGTTGAAGTATCGGAGTGTCACATCTTGTTCATATAGTAGGGGTAGGTTATTATATTTTTATCAAACCAGAAGCAGACGCCTGTGATTAGTTCCTTAACATACTACCACCTTATTCACTTCGTCTGTCTCATTAAGTGTTTCTATAGCTTTATCTATCGTGACGTCTATCCCGCTTAGAGTTGTTCCGGACACGGCTGCGTTGACTATGTATTTAGAGTCTGTGTCTAGTCTGGTACAGTTAGATGCACCAAGTAACACATTCTTACACTTACTGCTACATGTATCTCTTTCGTCGTTGTCGTGCACATTCCCAGTGGGTTGATTTTTACTATCGTCTTCGTATGTTTGTGTGTTGACCGGTAGGTCCACGGCATAAATTTCTATCTATTACTATTTGTCATCAAGGGTCGCCAGAACTGGTTTGGAAGATCTTCTTTGGCTGTCTAGTCTGGTACAGTTAGATGCACCAAGTAACACATTCTTACACTTACTGCTACATGCATCTCTTTCGTCGTTGTCGTGCACATTCCCAGTGGGTTGATTTTTACTATCGTCTTCGTATGTTTGTGTGTTGACCGGTAGGTCCACGGCATAAATTTCTATCTATTACTATTTGTCATCAAGGGTCGCCAGAACTGGTTTGGAAGATCTTCTTTGGCTGTCTAGTCTGGTACAGTTAGATGCACCAAGTAACACATTCTTACACTTACTGCTACATGTATCTCTTTCGTCGTTGTCGTGCACATTTCCGGTGGGTTGATTTTCTCTATCGTCTTCGTATGTTTGTGTGTTGACCGGTACATGTAGGTCCACGGCATAAATTTCTATCTATTACTATTTGTCATCAAGGGTCGCCGGAACTGGTTTGGAAGATCTTCTTTGGCTGACTTAACAAGTACTCGGCCCATTTAGATATCTTAACTACAATTTCCGTAATCTAGGAAAGTGTAGGGCTGTCTCAGATAGCCTGGTATGACAATGGGATCTCATGTAATGGGAAATGTTCTCAATGTCTTTTGACGTCATTACGATTGTGACGTCACAGTTGTCATGCAATCGATAGTGAAATATGACTGTTCAAATGGCCACTCCGTCGATGATTAATTATTGATGAAATGTAAATGCAAAACTATCAAAATTTTACATTAAAATCATTATTAAAGCAAGAATTGACATGCTTTAAATTGACAATTAGGGGATAATGAATGCCAACTAGACAACGGCAAATTAAGCACGAAACGCTAGCGTGCTACAATAAATTTTCCAGCTGGGATTTATTCCACCGTAATTACCAGTTGAATGCATTGATTGGGTAATGAATTTTCAAAACGGTAGCATATTTGTAACAAATAATCGAAAAAAAGTGTTTTCAGGATATTTGATGTCATCTATATCCTGCCTGTGGATATTGCGTTAGCATTGTGTCTGCTGCCCCCCATTGTTTGTATAGTCGTGGCTACATTTTAAAAGTTATATTTATCAAGATTATGAGTTTTGTCTCTTGACCGAGCATCATCAAAGGGAGTGTCCGTTATCAGTATAATGTGACCGGGGGGACGTACTTGTTTGCTGTCTTCGTTGGCTTTCTTTAATGAAAAAGACAAAAATTCAACTCTATGTTAATCAAAATACATGCATAATGTGTGCTAGGAATGAAAGTTGTATGTTGCTTATATGTTACATAATTTTGTATATGTTTGGTAAAACTTTGGAGAAACAAAAAGACAAGAATTCCACTATAACAAGACGACATAAAACGGACACACAGCAGCCTCCTAAAACATATAAAGAGAAGGTTCCTGCTCGTGTTATCCGTTCAGCATAACGTGAGAATGTCCATTGTCAGCACAATCTACACGGATGGGGTGTACTGCTTAGTGTTTTTGTTGTTGTATATTTCTGAAATATATCACAATAAAATTGAGACATAGCATAAATATACCACAATCTTCTAAGCATGCACACATCCATTTACGCAACATATCGCAGGTAGGGAGTCCGTCCAGTTATAACCCAAGCTGTCTAATGAACGTACGTACGAGAGGAATTATGGTTATCTTCATCTAAGTTGAAGCTGACAGCGGTTTGATTGGTTGAAATCATAATAACAATTTTCACCACTGCCTTTAGTTCCGAAACATATTTTTTTGTCAAAATTGATATTTTCGGTAACTGGAATTAAAGCGTTTTTAAAGCATTCACGATGCACGTAATAACTTATTTTAATCATGTAAAACTTAGTTCAAATGTGACAATGACACATTCGTTTGTTTTAAATTGTATCACTGCATTTGCGCAAGAATTGTAAATCAAAGTGCCTAGGCCACTCATAGATGCTGTGAATGAAGGACTCAAACAAAAGAATAAAATAATTGGTTTATCATTTACATTAAATTTAGTGAACATGTTGTCTGTAGAGCATTGTATTTATTTAATGTACAATGTTGAATTTTGGAGTTAAACAAAAGATATTGATTATTTTATTATAATAAAGTTGATTCAACCACAATCAGTGGTCACAATCAATTTCTTTTTTTCTGAAATAAGTGGATTTAATAAACCAATGAATCTGGTAAAAATCTGAGTGCTATTTTCGTTTAATGCATGTAAGTAATCTACATACACATACATGTATTAATTACTGAAATTATCACTTCCATCAATGTCTCTTTAAAAGAAAAGAAAGTAAGTTAATTAATATCCATACCTAATAACAACCGAAATATTGCGATTTCTGGATTAAGTAGTGATTTCCTTGTTAGAAAGACATGTGTATCACTTTGCTTTGCCGACTTTTGACTTATAGATCATGGCCAGATACTTTTGTCAAATAAAAAATCATAATTTGGTTACCTATTACAACAATCCTTTGATGTTATGAAACATTGTTGCAAATATGTTTGTTTAACCACGGCTTGAACAAGTCGAACAGCAAGTGCTTATGCAGTGCACTTTCACTACATTATAATAATGAGGTTTATAAAGGGAGGCAACTCAAGCTTTCACATCTCTAGATGGAAGAGAGCGTAGTAATTTCGTCAGATATAGTTCGGTTACTACGGTAATTGTTTTCAGAAAAAAGATGGAATTAATGTTGACTAAAGATTGACACATCATGTATCATTTCTATAATGGATTTGTTTGATTTGATCTTAGTTGAATAATTAAAAGGTAGCTATAATTAATAAATTCATGCAATGAAAGGCCTAATAGTAATAGCAATGACGTTTCAAAGGAGGCAACTCGAGATTTCACATCTCTAGATGGAAGAGAGCGTAGTAACTTCAACAGATATAGTACACAACGTCAGCCAAATAAAAGACTTTTGCAAACACATTTGAATCTTATTTTTTGTATAAATCATTAAAACAAATATAATTTATCATCATTTATAGCATCAATTTTGTACCATTCAACTAGATAGATAAACTAAGAAAATCTACTGCGGAGGAATTAATTACATGTAAGAAGGCGTTGTGTGTGATTTTCGGGAATACACAAGATCTGAACCAAGATCAAAACAAAATAGTTCCAAGTAAACATCGGAACACATCACTGATTGGGTAATTGTACACATCGATTATCGTTGTGGCAGTTAATGTACATGTGTGTTTAATTATTTTATACCTTGAATTAGGGTGTGAAGGGAACAAAACAGCATTTAATATTCATCGCGGATTCTTATTATTGTTTTGATGTGCTCAGGCTTGCTTAGCGTACCTATGATTGCTGTTTCACAACAACAAAAATATACTGCTAGAATGCGAACAATGTGTCAATGTGTTATTGGATACTGGAACATTTAAATGTAGTTTACATTAACAAATGACTCACGATAACTTTCCACCAGATCACTCATTTCAATAGTTAGTGAATGGAGACTACATAATTGTGCTTGTTATCTCAAACCTATCATTCTTAAAGATGGTATTTTTTCTCTGTCAAAAACAGGAGCAGACGAATCAGTATTTTAGTTACAACAGCTATTTACTTTACATCATTACCATAATGAACAGTTTGAGCTTATTATCTTTCTTCAAGATAAAAATATTAAGAATAATTCATTGCCTCCGAGAAAAAAATCAATGATACTATGTCTTATATGGAATGAAGTTCTGAATACACATGCACCAAAAGCAAAATAACCGAACTTAAATGCATTTTTGTGTTAATATATGCAGTCAATATAAATAAGCTACGTATGTAGATCATAATATGTGCACATAGTTTAGTGACGTACCAACATAAATTGCTACGTCATCGTTCTTCTCTCTCCAAAAGCTGTGAAAAGAAAATCCGAAAAATTGGATTTTTCTTGGAAGCCATCCATGGCTTATTTATGGACACTTGATCTATTCATTAAAGAATTAAAGGCATGTAATAATTAAAATGTGTCTGTGCTGCTTAAAATGTGTACGAGGCTTTAGGTCAAAAATCCATTCCGCATAATACAGAATTTTCTAGATTACATTTGTAGTGCAATCTTTAACCAAGTCTGGTACTGAAGGTACAATGTAACACTATAATGTTATGCCTGTTGAACGCTTCAATAACCTCTTTAGGTAATGGGGAGGTAACTGTAAATTGCCTACAAAGAGGTTACGCCAGAAGGCTATCACTCTATTGGCGCTTATTGCGATGATGATACCGTCTTATATAAAACGTATGTTTCAGAGTTGTGAGTTCAAAATAGATAAGCTTATCTTTAACATATGAAGTACATTATCTATAACCTTCCATGATATAAAAACTTAATACCAATAGATCAGATTTAACTGTAAACATTCCATCGGCAATTGAAACATGTTTGGATCCTGTAAGTACATTACAATACTACCTGTAAAATGTTAGAACTGATATTTCTTCTTTGCTTATAACATTGTATTCTCATCATGGTACCATTTCTGACAGTGTCGTCAATACTAAGAGAATCTATTGCAGATGCAGGACTATATAGGAAATTGTTTTCTGCGAAATCTTTTAGGCCCACAGATGCAGCTCTAGCCATTCGAACACATAAACAAAAACTGTTATGAAGGTAGATCGTTGGAAGACCGATTTAGTCTTTTATGATCATTATGTACATAGTCGCATTCCAGAAAATTCACAGATTACTTTCTGAATTGAGTACTTGGATTATTGCTCCCAAATAAAACTTTAATGGTATAATGTAGATTTATTATATTGTGGCAGAAAAAAACAATATATTATAGGCAATTACTGTTTATTAAAATGCTCCTATAAATACTGTTCATTTCACATATATTGTTTATTTGTCATTGACGTTACTTTCATATAAAACTCGATGAAACATCAGTCATTGCTCACATGATTCATTCATGAATCTGTCGGCAGTGGAGCATCTTTAATTGAAATATAGAAGCACATGATACACCTAAAAATAAACCTGCAAATATATTCATGATTCTTGGATCTGTGATTGATAGTTTGGATGATATTTAAGACGCATGTACCGTTACACAGCTTCAGACGATCGCTGTTGGTAAGTACATTGCAACCATATGGTAGCGAACAATTTGCCATTTAATATTTGCTTTGTCATTTTTTAATAACAATTGCGGAAATGTTCTTGAATCATCATGCTCTTTTATGGAAAACAACGGTATAACTCAACATACGTAATGGTACTAAAAGAGCTATCGGATTTCATCGTTTAGTCCTGGAGAAAGTTTTCCATATGAATAACAACCAAATTATTTTATATGCATTATCAGGCGATAACTTAGATAAGCAGTAAAGCCAATACTCGTCAGTATCATATAGTCTGAATGGTACAATGTTTTGAAAGAAAACGACTTATTCCTGTAAGTATAATTATACTTGTATCATTACCCACACGTCATCCCTGTTTTAGACAGCCACGATGTACAAGTGTTTGCTGCTTTCCTACTTTGTTCTAATACATCTCGTGTACAATGGGGAGTCTATTGGAAACATCAACTCTCTGGCTCTAGCTGTTCGAAATGCCATTGATTTAGCCTTGAGGGAATCCAGCACTGGGGCAAATGTATTTCAATCTGACGCAGGTAAACGTTTAAATTTATTTCTTTTAATAAATAGTATTGCTAATTAAAAAAACCCAACAAAATGTAAAAAACCCAACAAAATGTAACTATCAACTTACCTACTATTCGAATGACATACAAATTAGGCGTTTGTGGCGTTATCCACCATGGTTGTTTTAATTAGTAATTAAAAATATAATTTTATTACTTAATTTAAAAAAAGTATAGCAAGAACAAAATGTAAATATAAACTTATATGATATTTCGAAAACATAACACTTACGTATTGTGTATTGTGTTTTTCACCACCATACTTCAAATTAGTTTCATAATTTTGCATTATGTACCAAAATTTTCTGATGCGCGCACGATGCCTACTCGTAAAGTTGTATGAACTAATGTGCCATGACTAGGCGAAACATTTTACATGCCTTTTTTTCTTCTTTTCTTCTGTAACCAAAAGAAAACCATAAGGTTTGGTAAATTAAGTTGTGAAAATCGTTCAAAAATGCAAAAATATCTGATGCATTATAAACATTAGATATAACACAGAATTTATGCACTGTGAAAAACCTTGTTTTATGCCTTATGCAGGATTTGATAAAAACATATCTGCAGAATTCAATTTACTTGGCGTCATGGTCTGGCCGTATGTACTCATTTCACTGCACCGTTGACGTAAATATAATTATTTGTGGCAGTGCTCACAAAATTCATTTTTATGTATGTGAAGAATTAAAACCCTTGCTATGTAAGTATTGCAATACTCATAATATTTGTTATTTTAGTGGTAATAACATATGAAGAGCTTAATTAGTGGGTATGAAAATTACGGCACATATAACTTTTACATAATAATTAACTTATTTTAAATGAATTTGAAAAATTATATGACATGTTTTAAATAAATTTAAAAGTGTTTAGTTCATCTTTCTCGGACTACAAGTTTTTTTTTACACTAAAACACCACTGAGAATTATAAGGTATTCCATATTTCCAGCTGCACGATTTGCGGAACTAAACAGAAGAACACAATCCCTAGTGCGCGACTTGGACAGGAACGCGAATATCATGCGGAGAGCTCAGGCGATCTTCGAGAAATTGTAAGTCCTCTACTAATCGGTTCTATATCTAGCAGCTAGTTTGTTTCGCTTAAACTAAGTATAATTTTATGATATATCTATCTTTGAGATGTCTAGGTATGTTGTTTTACTAAATTCCGTTTTGATTTTTGTTTTATTTACACAGAGTTTTATTAGATTAAAGGCATTATCATCAAAGATATTTTGTGTATGAAGTAAATTAATAAAATCGATATATCGATATGATGCAATCATGATGAATGTATGATTAGATTCATTTTTACAAAGGACTTTTACCATAGGAGATATCTTTGATACCTGGTATGAAACTTATGCCAATTTAGTTTTATTTCGAGCTTAACATGATCTTCGAAGTATTGGTGTTCGAGATTTAAGGTTCGAAATAAAATATCGTATAATTAGGACCGGTTAAATCAAAGGATGTTGAGAAATATGCATTATTACTAAAACTAAATTTTCTCCACAGAAAACTCGTTTAAACATCAATTAACATAGACATTTATGTTAATGATCCTTTTTAATCATTGAATGAGGAGTTAAATGATTGCTTGATATCTCAACTCGGAATGACAAATCAGTGTCTGTTTTTAAACGTCTGCATCCTAATGAATGAGTCGCATGAATAACGTTTGATTGTCCGACAAAGTAAGGGCAATCAATAACACAGAAACGAACTCCAAGTTCATCAAATTCGGAGACAATATTTCTACAAATTAAAGTATATGACAGATGCCTATTGTAATCAAGCGTTTACAAAAAAGTAAGAGCTAATAAATAACTTTGTATTTTCCCTGTTTTACTTGCATGAAACATCCACTGGGGCAATATTCCTAATGTTTGCTTTATTCTTTTTAATTTTGTATGCTCTTCCAGTCCCCATCCATTTTATTATTTTAGAATTTGAATAATTTAAAAACATTAGGATTACCAGTTAAAATGAACATTTATCATAATGTAGTATGATAAAGTCTGCCCGCTTGACCTTCACATTAAGGGTGGTTGTCAGAGAAAGAGAAGTTGTAAGCGTTATTACTGTTCCTTTTATTGAATGTCCTCTGTCACACAGATGATATATTTTACACAATGAATAAAACACTAGTTCGGGACTTCCCTATTTTCGCCCATATCCCCTTGACTTTGATATAGATTTTCTCCTTCGAAATCGATAAGACAAGCGATTTGAAATGTATTAATTAATGAATAAGTATCATATGTTGTATTTATTATCTAGACTTTAGAAAAAAAATCTTAATTATGCCGGACTTCTTTTATATTTCTAAGCGTTTTAATAAATTTTCATGTACACTTGACATGTCATTTTGATCACCATTGCTACTTCGCTACGTCATAGATTTAATTTCAGGGTCAAGCAATCTGTTTCACAAATCAGTTTGTATTAATATGAAATTTTTATCATCAGCGGAGTAACATTATGGCAAAAATATCAAATCTAAACCTTTGAGTCAACAACAATAGTTACATGATACATTGTCTTTTAGTAATTATATAATATCTCAGAAACACAATTGACGAAGGATTGCAATTTTATGACTCTTGCCATATCAGGGCCTCGAAGTTACTCAAGATCTGCGACACCAAATCGCCAAACATACCTGTGCCTTACCCCAGTGCGCCACATCCACCTCCCCATTAGACAAGTAATACCTTCGATTGTGCAGCATGAATGCTGTAGCAGTAAATCCATACATGATATATTGCGTCAATATGAATCACCACCACTACGTGTGGCTGTCGTCACACTAGACATGCTATAAACCACATACCTTCGTTTAAAAACCATTACTAAAATATCGTTAGATTTTCTCGAGTGTGATGTTATAATGGCCTATAATTTATTGTTGTATCGCATGTACTACATAACATAAAGATATAAATTGTCGAGGAAGGGGAACATCGCAGCGAAGAATTATTTTCGTATACTAGTCTTTTGTACAAATGAATCAATTATGTCATAAACCAGTTTGAAAATACGTGTGTAGAAGAACAGAGGATATCCACCTTGCTGTTGGGTGTCCTGACCAGGAATCGAAATCTAGTATCCGGCATGAAAATGCAATGCTCTACCAACTAAGACAAAGAAGCATGCTTCGTTAGCTGAGTGTGACAGAGGCCGTATTTTACACGGTGTACATGTCACACTGATCCGTTGCGTTTACATGCGTATTATCCAATGACTTAAGCGGAAAAGGGGTCTTTATAGGTTTATTAAGCCTACTGATAGCGTTAGTCATTAACATTAAAAACGACTTCGGGACAAGTTAATATTACTCATATTCGTCATGATCCTGATATTAATCTGGAATAATCATTTAAATGAAGGATAGGGAAGTTTTATAGAAATCTTTTAAAGCTGTTATTTCATGCTAGATATTGATGATTGGATGGGTCCAAGGCTGCGACTCGTCACGGGTCATTTAGAACAACATAAATGTCATCCAAAAATTTAATGGCTAACATGACACTATGTTTCATTATGATAAAGCGAACACAGCAATTCAAATACAGATTAACATAGTTAATTTTTTTGAGTTAATAAATTTTGATTAAAGTAGAATGGCTTTATAAATTGTTTGTTCTACCACACATTGTTTAGTTCTCTAAATTATCCATAGAGCCAATACAAAACATCTCCATATAAACACATACAGATGTACAATGTTCCACACATATACCATTTTAGACCAGTACATTCCCAGTTAGTTAGATTAACTAAATTTCCAACTATCTGTCAGTATTGTAAATTAAAATCTCCATGTTACTTGATTATGACATACATTGTATTTTAGAACTGACCCCGAAAACGGCGGTCGAGTGCATAATTATTCTAATGATTACTACATTATTCCTTTTGCTGCGTATTGCCATACTTTTTTGTGTGAAAACAATTCCAGATGCTAATTAATGATAAAAACAGATACAGAAAAAACTCACTAGCATTTCTCTTAGTATTGAAGTTACTTAGAATGCACTTATTGTGTGTAAGAATGAAGCAGAAACAGGAGAAAGAACTCTAATCTGACAAAAATCAACGTTACGTCACCTTATCCAACTTCTTTTCCCACGATTTGTCACGTTCTTAATGAAAAAGCAATAGACGGGATTACTTTGAGTTATAATTAAAACGAGTCGAGCGAAGCATTTTAATTCGATCTGGTTTGAAGATAAATCTGTATCTCGTTTTTTGGCATGCTACAGTTTTTCATAAAAAAGCAATATGACATTGGTTGTCCTGCTCCTGCGGTATAAAATTTAGCAAAACTTTAGCAAAATATTACTGTGAACGATTGACAAAAACTTTTAATTAAATCATTAAACTGTCGGCTTGTCCTTACGTTTTGAGTTCGTTATGTCTTTATTTAAGTTTTTTGTTTTCGTTTTAGCCGATAATGAGGCATATTTCCTAATATCTGTCAGTGTGTAATTGATAACATAGCCTTCAATTAAAAGGTCATTGCGTTGAACGGTAAAGTCTCAAGGATACCAATGGTTCTGCAGCCATCCATATTCTTTAAACGGAGTTGACGCGGCAAACGAATGAGAAAATGTGATTGAATATCTTGATTACCGAGAAATGTCGTCTTCTAAATAATTAATCATCAATGTGCATGTATAAAACAATTTTGGATTGATCACTAGTGTACGTGTGTGGCCTTATGAAAATGGTAATTTATAAAACTTAGTAATATTTAACAAATTGAAATTCACTTAGTAATCTATCATCCTCATCAGACACATCGTATGATATCATTCGTCTGTAAGGACACTTGATGGTTAGTGTTCTTAACCAGCTAAGAATCTTAGTGAAACGTAAATTTATTCCTCACCTGGTAGTTCTACTTCTTTATTACATGTTTCCGAGTAAAGGATATTGAAGGTGTTATGTAAAAATGTGGTAGTAAAGAGTAAACAGGAATCACGCCTGATCGAAATACATCTACAAGTAGGCCTAGTCTATACCTAGGACAGAGACGTCGAGATGTAATATAATATTCCTTGTTTCCTGGTGATATTTCATCTCATCATCTGAAAACTTTTATATGCAAAATATCACAGTTACCATCCCACTTGATGAAATATAACTGTTATTGATAAAAATCAAGGAATATCCATTAATGTCCATTTTTTTCGTTTGTTACTACAAGAACTGGACTTTCGTGGACTGTTATATTGAAGGAGCCCGTGCTGTTAATGGAATGGAGAACCCGTATTGCCCCAGTCTGCACATTACCGGAAGTTATATGTGACCCGTATAGTCCTTACAGGACAGTGGACGGCAAATGTAACAATTTAAAACTACCGTTACTAGGTAGCTGGCTGTCACCCCAGGGGCGTGAAATCACACCTTTCTACGCGGATGGTATGTGTAATTAAGCATTTAACTACTATTACGAGACCAATCATGGGAGGAAAATGCCAACTGGATTACAGTACATTTAATGTAGCGAGCGCTTCATGATGAATTGAGCCCTTCATTAGATTTACCGTTGTGCAGTTGACATTCATTCCATGATTATGTCCGTATTTAAAACTATTTTATAATACAATCACAAAAGGTGATGTACCTATATAATGAATGTTATTATCATCAATGACGGAACAGACATTTTAACAGTCATCTCTTGTCATTGCTGATACGGCAATTATGACGTCATAATGATTGGTAAGGTTATGGTCATATAGGATAATGTATTGCATTGTTGGGTTTACACATCTGTGTGACTTTATTGTTTTGAGAGCGTGTTTTAGAGGCCCACGTTAACTGACATTCACGGATTTTTGCCACTCATGCGGTTTTATTATTTTATTACAAAAGGAATTCCCCCTTGCTTCTGTCCGAGTTTAACGATTACTTTATGTTAAGCTTTTGTGATAAATTTACTTATCAAACTCGGTTACCAAGCCTGCATCATTGCATATTTGACCTTGTTAACTTTTTTCTTAACTGCATTGTTAAAGAAATAAAAACAATATGAATGCAAATATTGCACTGAACATTTAGATAGTATATGTAATATTATCATTCATCGAGAGAAGCCTGCGAAATGACATGAGACACCTTAAACATTGCATTAATAAAAGACCACGATTTAAAGTGACTTTAATATTTGCACTTTATGAACTTGATGAACATGATTAGTTATTTAGTTTATATGTACATGTAGTAGTAGCCATTGTTTTTTCATTACTTCACATTTTTTAAACAAACTCCCTCTGGCACCAAGTCAGTTGAAAGAGCATTATATATACATGAAATACCGGATTGATATAAACCACCTTATACTTAATATTGTCACTGTTTATAGTTCTATTATGTTTTTGCTCTTGATGAGCACATTAAGTATATATTTACATGTAGTGGTAGCCATTTTGTGATTACATCACCTGTGTTTAAGGCCTGAACTTGCCTCGTTCCAAGTCAGTGACTGGACTAGATCTCCCTAGTCCTCGTCTCATTAGTAACGTGGTCCACAGCAACACCGGTCGATCGCCAGTCTTAAACAGGAGAAACACCAACATGTTCTTTGCTTATGGCCAATTTCTAGACCATGACGTCACGCTAACGCCAGTTCTCCAAGGTATTTATGTATTGCAAATTAATTTTTTTATCAAATTTTTCCCTCTTTGGTTAGGGTATTTCCAAAAACAATATATTTTTGTTTACATTTTTCTTCTATAATAAATCTTTTAATCAATTAAATCTAACAATCTAATATTTACAAAGAAAAATTCACTTGATATAAATTCAGATATTGGTAAAGAAAATTTCATGTGTAGAAGTAAAATTTACCATAATTTAATTTAATGCATACTTGTTACATGGTAGTTATACTGCAAATCTAAATTAATAAGTATACTATGTATTGGCTAGATGGAAGTAAAAAATCTGTAGTTCAACAAACATTAATCTGCGTTCGCTTAGGATATCTCCAGATTACAAATAAAATTGCAGTGCCTCTTTTACAGATAACGAAGGTAAAAATCTCGAGTGTTGCCGACCAGGAGGCTTAAGAGAGTAAGTTAATGTTCTTATTTACGGACCGTCTATAAAATTATTGAAAATATTGAAAAATGACTGACTATGAATATATATATTGACATACTGAGATCAAGATTCTGGACTGTTAAATAAACTAAATTGTGCTGTGAAACATTCTTAGGAAATGCGATTATAAGAAAAGAATTATTGCAATTTTGTTATCTTATTGATAATATTACATATTTATAATAGCTAATTGTAATGTAATATTCCCTTTATAGTCCTCGGTGTTTCCCAATCCCAGTCCCTCCAAATGATCCCATGTTCCAAATCTGTAAAAACTTCGTCCGTTCTGCATCCAGACCACCGTTCCAATGCGATCCAAGTAAGTACACAGAATTTTTCTACCTACTGAGAAAAACATATCGAAATACTACTCCGACGTGATTAAGGATGCAACATATCAAATAATATTAATTTGTAGCCTTGGTGATCCAAACTGCATCAACCGACTCTACTTAATTAAGCCTTATAGTTTCATTATCGTCATGCAATTTTCGTAAGAAAAACACTAGAAAAAGTTCCGTTATTTCGAAAAACAAAAATAATTCGATACATTCGATTTGTCAAAATCAGGTTTATTTTATCGATTTCACGATCGCCGTATCTGTGAAACAACACTTATCTTGCAAGTGTTTTTTGTCAGTAAATTTGACATTAAAGGTATCAATTACAAACAAAAGGCCCATGGGCCTTAACGGTCACCTGACTATTAGTACAATACAACATAGTCGTTTAAAGATTTGAGCCTATTTGACCCCTGTGACCTTGATTGAAAGTCAAGGTAATTCATTTAAACAAACTTGGTAGCCCTTCATCCCAGCATGCTACATGCCCAATATCAGTACCCTGGGCCTTCTGGTTCTTGAGAAACAGTCGTTTAAAGATTTTAGCCTTTTTGACCCCTGTAACCTTGAATGAAGGTCAAGGTCATTCATTTGAACAAACTTGGTAGCCCTCCATCCCAGCAACCTACAGTCGTCGTTTGAATGAAAAGTTTACGGACGGCGGACAGCGCACGACGACGGACGGTGCATGATGACAATAGGTCATCCTCACCCTTCGGGTCAGATGACCTAAAAACCAAATAACTCAATAATTAATTAATAATGATTGAAATATATACAGAAATATAAAACATACTTTAGGTTTGGGCTATGTTTTTATTGCAATGGCTTTTGTGTAGTTATGATATTTAAAACCATTTTGTTTGGAGGTCCCCGTTACCAGATAAACCAGCTGACGTCATTCATCGACGGATCAACAATCTATTCTTCTACTCGGGAACAATTAGACATCTTACGTGAGAAGAGATTTGGTGAGTTCAAGGTGCATGAAGAAACCTTGTTTTATTTTTTGTTTAAATCTTTAATTTAAATGTTAAGAGAGTTTAAAATAGGTTTAATTTGTACAAATAGGAGCTGAAAAAAGGTTTTTGTAGTACTGCCAAAAATCATATTTACGTTTAGAGTGCAATGTGTACATACGGTCAAACCATTAAGCAAAGTTGTTGTATACGATTTCATATATAACATTTTATTTAAGGATTAACCTCTTACTTTGCTTAGTTTATGAGATGATAAACCCTATGGAGTACGAGATAAATTAAGTAAACGCGACTGCTCCATTGGGTTTATCCTCTCAAAACTACATGTAAGCAAAGGTAGAGGTTAATCCTTATATTTACAATATTTTCTTTAAACACTAAAATCAACAAAAACGTCAGATACAATCATTTACCTGAGTTATTTGCCGTCATGTTGATCCCACCCTTTTTTTCCATGGCGTCACAAAAAAGATATTTCAGTTATTTTATTAATGTGAAATAGCAATAATGTATTAAAAAATAAATATGTTTTATTGTATGTCTCCGATTGTCTCGTACATTTGTTATTTGTAAAGATTGGCACGTGATTTTGTGGAATGTCAAAGGAAGTCCGCCAATGTTTACATGTATCCATACGCACCAAATCGGGTCACGTTCTGCACTCAAGTTATTTGGAAATAAAACAGATCTGTTCCAACTTGTTTATCGATACAGAAACAGTGACGATTGTAAATATAGTGTTATATTTACATTCCATGGTGCATGCGCCGATATATCACTAGTATACCAAATTGTAGTATATGAGAGTATGTCTGCAATTTACAGTGATGAGGTCTCTGTGTAGGAATACAAACAATGTAAACAAGCATGGCCGCCAGTAAACAATAAACGAAGCTAGTATCATCACATAGGATTTGTATTTGAAATAATTGAAGTTTAAATTAAAAATGTTGGCATTAATGAAAATAAATTGAAAATCAAGACGAGAACATTTAATATTGCAGTAATTAACAGTATTACGAAAATAATTAAAATTTAACGTCATAAAAACGTCGTCCGGCGTCTCAGAACGTCGTCTGCTACTGTGTCTGGATCACAGAAGGAAATTAAAACCACTTTGATTGGAGGCAGTCGGACAACACGAGGAAAAATATGGCATGGCGCTTAGAAGTTTTTCTGGGTACCTGGTAAGCTTTTGAATTAGAATTACGCCGTGTAATTTCGAGATAAACTCAGCTTAAACTAATGGAATGTTCAACTTAATTTAAGAACAATCACATCGTTTGAGTTTTACACAGCATAAACATGTACTCAGCATAAACATGTACCCAGCAATATAGATTCCGGAGCGACTGTAATAGCATATCATATCATACAGTAGTGTTGTGAATTGATGATTAAAGGTGAATAACCCTTAGATTTTACATCACTACGAACAACATGGCGGAGAAGCTCGGCGAAGGTAGACTGAAGAAAAAGACGACAGTGCTAATGAAAAACAGCCTTATCACAATAACTGTTTGATTAACATTAGTGGGGGTTATCGATTGTTGTCTGACAAACTAATGAAACAGATCTATGTTAGGCCTATCTGCAGAGTTTAAAAAGCGAAATCAGGCACACTCAGTCCTACAAAACTATTATAGAAAAGTCAGGTTAAAAAAAGATTGCATCTTACCTTTCCAGTGGCACAAAAAATCCAATTATCCTACGTCAAAATGTGTGGTTTGCATTATCACACTTGTTCTCTCGCGGAATAGAATTCCATCATCAGCTAAATTACCCCAGCGTCCATCCCCAAGCACTGATTCGGAACCTCATCACTACTATTGAAGGGTATCTACATTGCGCGATCTTCACTGTCACATCAAGAGATATAATGTTTTAATATTTTGAAAAGGCATATAATTTTGTAGATTTATACGTATGGTTTTTAAAATAAAGTTTGATGTGGTATAAAATGTATGTTTGATTAGTTTATTTATGATAACCTGAGGAACTATATTATATCTGGAAAATATCCGCTGTTCCGGTATTTGTACCTGTTGACGTCAGCGATGTGACGAGCGCCAAATTTAAACGCATTATTAGCGACGCTTGTTAAAAAATAGTTGAATGTAAATATAAGCAATAAACCGTTACCAAATTGTAGTATATAGTCAATATGAATATAATTTGGGTGACAGATAAATCACTTAAATAAGTAATTGTTAAGTGTTTTATGCTACTATGTTTCCTTCATACATAATGCCTTATAACACAGAATTTTACAATGCATAAATTCAGTGTTGTAACTAATGCTTATAAGGCAACATACATGTTTTAGTTCATTTGAAAGATCTTTACATCATAATGCATCAAACCGGATTGTTTTCAATACATTACTATATGATGTATATTTTGATCAGGTTTAGATTCTAATTTGGTTATCATTGACAGGCCATCGGTCATAAAGTGTAGTAGAAATTGTATGTTGAAGATGGGTAGAAGGCGGTATTCGGCTATGTTATGTTTATATGTGTACTATAGTGTATTTGTATAGATTAACAGGACGTGTTAAATTGATATACAGTGTACTATATGTATGTTCATACAGGACCATATTACGCACCATATTTTATGTTAAGATGATACACTGAGTACTATTTGTATGTTTGTACTGGACGTGTTAAGTTTATAGATTGTGTGCTGATTGTCTGTTTACACAGGACGTATTAAGTTGACGGCCATGAATCTCCCCCAATCTGGGTCTGCCGATATGTGTACACTATCTTCTCCTGGACACCACTGCTTCCTGGCAGGTAATAATAATCAATGAAATCGGTGTTAAAGTAAACGTAAATTATTCACGGCGTATTTTTGTTTGCTTATTTTGCTTTCATTAAACATGGAGATATCGCGCTCAAACATCAAGTGCCAATTTTAAATGTAATTAGAAATTCCGTCTTTGCATATTACACAGTTAGCTCCCTTGTGGGTAGGTATAGATTGTTACGTCATTATTTTGTGAGCGCAATTCACGTCGTTTTCTTCGAAAAGTATGACATTACAATAACAATGTTAGAAATTTGGAGCCTAAGTCTTGTCACCCTTCTCGTATATATAGTACCATGTGTGGTATGGTTTTCTCGTATATATAGTACCATGTGTGGTATGGTTTTTATCGTTTTATATCTAGAGCTCTAAAACGTCTAAAAATGGTCTTGGGGCACTCTGGTGGATCCATGATTATATAATCTGTAACTAATTCTTAGATCCCTGTGGTCATTGCCGTAATATACAGTACATCTATAAAAGGATAATTAACAAATATCCAATAATGTGTTTAAGATAGATTGACTTTATAAATAACAAAATACACTGTAGACAATTTATCAAATACCTAACTGATGTCCAACCAAGCAAATATAAAATGTGTAATGTCTGTACTTTTTGTGTATGAGAATAAATATAGCCATTGTCACAGAAAAAAAAACAAAACAAAAAAACACAATAACAATGTAATATGCAAATACGGAATACGAACAGGTGTGGCTGACGCTGCAAATAAAATCCACGTTTACAGTATTAAAAGTATATTGTTTTAAAGACAATGTTCGCATACATACAAGTTTGTCATAAAACTACGGCGACAACTGTTTTCCTTTAGTGATAACTATTGCCTATATTTATCTATTACTTAAGCATTAAATTGCCTTCTTTGTGGATTTATGGTCATAAAATCCCAAGGATTGAAGACAAATACCGCATTCTGATTAATTTCGCGGTAAGAAATAAGTCCATGGAAATAAAACGTATAATCATCAGTACACTTCCAACAATTTAATCAATTCGTTCCATCTTTAGGAAAATGATAACTATAAAAATCGTTGCAAATAACATAAAACGATTGTTTTTTTTCCTATTCCGGCAGCACGCAAGTACGCACAAAAGTGCGCATGGCGTCATTATGCCATGATATCGGCCAGAATGACGTCACAATACATGTTAAAAATATAACTACACCAACGGGAGTTATAGGAGAATTATGATATCATAAATTCCCTCTTTGGTTGGTAAGGTTATAAAGTGTCAGTCCCGAGCAAATAGAAATATAAGACAATATCTATTTGTAACCACTTACGCCGTATTTGACAATCCAATTTTCAAGCGCCAATAATGCCAAACTACACTTTTGCTATATGGTTAAATATTGCACGAGAAAATCATTTAAGAACGAGCGATAATGTGATAAAATTAATGTGAAAACATTAATTGGTTTTGAAGAAGTCTGTAAAATACTGATTTAGGGACATAAATGATGATTATTTTTTTAATACAGGTGATGGTCGTCGACACGAAGTTCCAACTCTAACAACTTTTCATGTAATATTTTCAAGGGAACATAATCATCTAGCACGGGGCCTGCAAATGGTCAATCCCCACTGGTCTGATGAACGCTTGTTCCAGGAAGCTAGACGTATTATGGGGGCAGAACTTCAGCACATAGCATTTAATGAATATCTACCTCTCGTACTCGGAAATGACGTCATTAAAACATTTAGTCTCCTCCCAGCATCACAGGGTTACCGCAACATCTATGACGTCACTGTAGACCCCTCCTCTACGTCAGTTTTCAGCACGGCTGCTTTCCGTTTTGGACATTCTCAGATACCCTCAGTGTTAGGCATGATGGCAAAGGACCATAAAATTATCGACGAAATGCCTCTCCATACTCAATTCGATAGACCAGATATATTCTTTAACAGGGATGGTTCTGAGAGTTTAATGCGATGGTTGGCCAACTCACATCACGAAGAGAACGATAGACTTATTTCAGACAGTGTCAGGAACCTTCTTACACTAAACATGGATACAATGGAAATGGATTTGTCGGCCGCAAACATACAGAGAGGACGAGACCACGGTATCCCTCCATATAATGTTTGGAGGGAATGGTGCGGTTTGCGTTCGGTTCTTCATTTCGGACAAGGACCAGGGGGGCTAGTTGATCACGACAGCATAACTGGGATATTCTTATCTAAAGTATACAGGTATCACATATTAACATAGTAACGTCATATTTTTCAGCTTGAAATCCGTTTGTCAAGAGAGCTACTGATTAGTACTTTAATGATTTACCATATTCAAGCAAACTGTCATGAGAAAAATTGACGTAAAAAGATCAAACTTGCATGAAAATTAGGATTTGTTTGTTTGTTTGTTTGATTAATTAACGTCCGATTAACAGCTAGGGTCATGTAAGGACGGCCTCCCATGTATGTTGTGTGATGCGTGTATGTTGTGCGAGGTGCGTGTTTTGGGAGACTGCGGTATATTCATGTAGTGTCTTCTTGTATAGTGGAACTGTTGCCCTTTTTACAAGTCCACTGAATTTATATGCGTATTTTCCATACTCACAATCAAGAAGAGCTTTTAAGATGTTTCACCACACACAGTTACCAACATTTTAAGAATGACAATGCATAGGTTATAATTTTACAAGTACAAATAATAATTACATCTAAAAGTGATTACATACGGTCAGGCAACAAAGTCAAGTTGTGATCTACAATTTCATTTAACAGTGTTTAGTAATTGTAAAGTGACTTATGTCGGTATTTTACCTTCTAAAAACACGTATAAAAACTAATTTAACAGTGCATAAATTCTGTTTTATAACTAATGTTTATGAGGAATCATACATGTGTTTGACTATTTGAATGATTTTCACTGTTGAACAACTCATCAAAGCTTATGTTTTTAAACTGGTAACTGAAGAAATAATAACATGTCGCATGATGCATTGTCGGACTGTCATATGGCGCATCGTCGTACTGCCTCACGGCGCATTATCATGGCACATTGCCACGACAGAACGACATATGGTCGAAATCAGCCATAATGAAAAATCCAAAATCACATAAAATTGGCAAATGTATCCGTGCTATTCTGGCCAAGGTTAAGACTTACATAAGTAGTCGAAAACTTAGATAAGTAGTCGATGAGTAATCGTTTAGGGACAAATTATCTAAACAAAATAGTTTTACATACGTCCTTGATATTTTTTCCTGTTATTATTCGAGAATTCACTCCTACATATGTAGAGATAATATCGTAGAAAAGAAGGTTTGATTGGTGTGTTTCAGACATCCCAACGACCTTGACCTTTTTACGGCCGGAGTTTCTGAGAAATCCTTACCTGGAGCTTCTGTCGGGCCTACATTTGCATGTATCATTGCTAAACAGTTTCGGAAATATCAAGCAGGAGACAGATTCTATTATGAAAATTCGAATCTGCCAGGTAGTTTTACACTGGGTAAGTTATTGTTATTTGAAGGATTTTTCAGTCTGGTGCATGCCACAATATACATGATGCAGTTGGGTTATAACATTTATAGAAGTACGTATTCATTTATATAAACTTATGCTGTCGGCCATACCATGAAACATAATGATTTATATAATGCAATATTTCATGCGATTAAGTAAAAACTGATCGTCGATTGGGTGCAGAAACTAGTTTTACCAAGGACGTATATTAATCGCTGGTACACAAATTAAGTGTATGAAACAAGGAACGTTTTCCGAAAAACGATTTCTCTTGTATGTATCGGTATACTAAAACGAAAAAGTATGCCGTTGTGAAATATAGCAACTTTCTGTTATCCCTCGACGTTGTCCATTTAGATAGGTCAGGGGAACCAGAAACTTGTGTATCCCTTAACTCCATATATACTTTAACTGTAAAATAACAATTTCGACGGCTGGCTCTCCCGTTATTATTTGACCGAGTAGGATGTGCTGTTTAATGTCATGCCGGCATGCCTTGATGGAATAGACTGTCAAATAAACACATCACAAACGCGTTGTTTTTTATCATAAAAATAACAAATATTCATGTTTGTATTTCCAGATCAACTCAATGAAATAAAAAGGACCACAACTCTTGCTGCAATTCAATGTAGAAATTCACGTATACAAGCGACACAACCATTTCAGTTTTTGAAACCAGATCCACAAAGGTAATTATTAATAAGAATCAAATTAAGATAATAATTAATTTACTATTTGATATTCCTAGTATTTTGTGTTCTATATAAGTATAGAAATTAACTTGACTTATCCTAATCTGGTTATAGGTACCAATTACAATGTTGTGTGAAGTTCTATAAAGATCTGCTGTAAGTTCAACGTTATGGAATATCTCTAACGAATGACATGGGTAATGAAATGTGTAAATGATCCATGTTATTCTGTCTTTATCCATTGTCCAACTAAAACTTAAACATCATGCTTTAAATACTAATATCTACATTTAATAACCACTGTTTAATTGACAACACCACTTTACTACAGCCTCCCAAAACATACACGTATTCACACATGCATTACACTGCAAACAGGACAGGCCGTAATCAAATGACATTGGATGTTCATAAGACATTTAGTTTGATCAATCTACCTATTGGCTGTCATATTTTGACATATATTGGTGTGTAAAATACATTGGGTATTCTATCATATCTTATTGTGGTTTTTATCTATATTTAATATACATTGTATATTTTTAATTTACAGTAATCCAAAGATTCCCTGTCAACTGATACCAACTATCAATTTAAGATTTTGGCGGGAACACAGTCCACTTGTACCTATTGTTCCACTCACTCCAGTTAAGTTCCTTCAGGTTCCAACTGTTCTTGGGTGACGTCTGTAATGATTGGTATTAACTGTTTAGTATTAAAACATTCCGACAGTCCTAATTACTCTTGTTCAATTCTCTTTCATTGGACCGATGAACGTCATCTCCTATATACACCTCGAGTAATAAGCGATCGGCACACGGGTCGGGATTTTTAAGGCACTTTTTATTACATTTAATATTTTATTTTCTCATATTAATAGTGTATATCAGAGGTTAAACTTGCTGGTTTCGTTACTCTTATGGAAAATTTTCACGTTGGTAACCCTTAAATGATAGGGCTATTAAATGATTCAGTAGATCTTACGCTTCGTCTAGAGGCCAATAAGGGGTAGTACTGAAATGCACGAATGTGAAAGAAGTGTTGGTTGTGTAATGTGACATTACATCAATAAAAGCATACCCTTCTTGTAAAAGATGTTTTATAACCAAATGTACATAGACAGCTACCTGCACGCGAATATGTTGTTTTTTTTTTTTTTTTTCATGTACGTTCATATGTACGTGTCTGCTTGTATGGACAATCAGGAGGATAAAACATAGCAAAAGGTAGAATCACGTAGATGTTTAACTGTCGACCTACATGCACAACTAACGAATGGTCTACTTTTCATTATGTACATGTTTATACGTCCGATAACGTAATGTAGACGTCTGAATGCATCATATATCTCGGTATCAATTTGAAGAAGAAAAAAATTTGGATAAAGACATACTTTCTATCTTTCTATTTATATAAAAAGCAATACACACAAATAAGAAAGCTGTCGAAGAAAAGGTAGATAAACCTATAGTATCCTAGAAACATTTGAGTTATCCCCCTTCTTTGTATTGAAATGGCCATTTTAGTCAAAATTATTAGCAATTATTATTTACTTGAATATATATTTAAGTAATTCTACCCTTTTTTTTTACAAATATTTTATTTATTCAAATTTCAGTTTTTCAATTAAAAACAAATTGCAACTTTCTAAGTAGTATGATGAGGTTTGATTTTGTGTGTGTTCAGAGGGTACACTTTGAAAAATATTAATACCATTTATGACTTTTATTTACGTATCGTGGTGGTACACTCTAGCTTGTGGGTTGCCGAATGAAGACAAGAGTCCACTGATTACAACGGTATAAAGATAGTGTTAACGAACTCGAGTTTGATAAACATGACAAACAACATTCATTTATCGGGGAATATCTATAGTGTATAACAAAATATTCGTCGGTGGTTTTTGTCATACTTTGTCGATACAACAATGATACCCATATTATTTGAACAATGACATCAATCATTTCATATTATGCCGTAAATTATTTTCTATGTAAACGCAGCTCTATCTACCGAAGAAATAAAGTGAAGTTCATATATATATATATGAAAACATGAGAAAACCGTCTTATGCATGTATTTTCCCTAGTGCTTACTGGTCAATTTTACATGAAAGAAAATTGAAAAGTTAGATATAGATTATTCCAATTCGCTAATTTCTTCTCGTTCTTACATCAGCGGGTTAGATGAATAGAGGAAATAATTGAAATGCGCATTAGACAATGCGATGATAAGAATTCAAATGTTTTTCCTGGTCAAGTAAATAAAGAAAAAGTTTCAATTTTAACTGACGTAAAAATAAACACACTAATGATAATTGGCTTGCTTACCTTTACCGCAGAGTCTTTTCTCAAATATAAACTTATTTCAGTGTATATCGATATGTTGTCAGTAGCATGAAATGACTCTGTGATTCGGTTAATTCATGTGTTTGTCAAGATTCACCTATTATGTTTAACGACATTGGATAGTATAGCAAGCTTTAAAAATGGTTCATGTAAAATGTCCCGGCAATTCTGTTATATATATACTTAAATTGTTCAATTGATTGGTTGTTTCAGCTACAACATAACTTCGTGTAATTTTATCCCTTTAATTTCCACATGAATGTGTTCAACCATGTGATCGAGTCAAAAGTACCATAAATTGAATGTTGTTCCAATCGATTGATTTCGGTTGATAGAATATCGTCTATTGTTTCTCTCCAAAGACTGGTTGTAGATGATTTAAGACGTCACTTTGTCGACTGTATAAACCCCCAAAAAGATACACGCGGTTCAAGTGCATGCTTTATATGCATATGTACATTTTCTAAGAAACCACTTGGGAAGAATTAATTTTATATTTTCTCAATAGTTTGCCCTAAATTAATGGTCAAGAACATGTGTCATGTGTTACATATAAATTCCATATCAGGTTCTCACCGGGAAAACACGTGAAAACAGTGTATACGAAGCTATTAATTATGATCAAACTAGCTGCAAACACCTCGACACAATATTTTTCGACAGCAGGGATATCGGTCACATTTTATTCAATAAAACGTTAAAAGTTGTAAATAAATAAATTTTGCTGTCACATAAACCGTCCCGTTTACTAATAATGTAATAAATGGACTGTTGAAAGAAAATATTTCATTTATTATATCTGCTTGTGGAGAAACATAGACGGTTTCATTTAATTAGAAATTATGAAAGTGATATCGTCACATTTAGAACTTTAGGGGTAACGGTCCCACATCCAAGAGTTGCGAAAACTGAATATTACCAGCATTGTACATGTAATCGTTATATACGCATTCATGCAACTCCAATGGATATACCCCGTCAAAATACTTTTATTGAATTGATCTTTTAAACCCACCATCAGCAAATGGTTGGCGAGCTATAAATATAGCCTTACCCCAATGCTCGATCCAACCGTCAACCCGATCTTTTGATTTTCATGTATATATTCTCTGATAAGTAAACTGGCAGTGGAGTTTCAAAATGGTAAGATCCAAGTTTATGTATAATATAGGTTACGGAATCAATCCGAAATTCCGACATTTTTTCGATACCGTTTACATGTACATGTATTTGCCAGAGAGTTTTTAAGAATCTTTTATTCAAATTTCATGTTTAGAAAAGTCATCTTTCTTGAATTTGAGTTGCTGTGGTTCGAATTCCACATGTAAGCTTAATCACATAATAATAAAATCCTTTCTAGGAAATTTTATAAGTAACAAGCATGTAAACTCTCTCTTTACTCGAGTGCCTGTTGGTGTATACTTGCAACCAATTGGGTAAACTATACCGCGGTAGTCGACAACTTGAAGTTTGTTACCATGTAGACATACAATTATCCAAATATCTGGTTCGATATAGACATTTTGATAATCAATTTTAACATAGGATTGTATTTATTAAATGCTCATTTTGAGACAGATAAGATTTACAAAATAATGGCTATCTTGAATTTATTTGACTACCACGGTGCTTTATTATAGCATTCATAATACATATATTTACTTTTTCACTGCAACGCTAATATGTATACATTTACCAAGCGCATTTGACATTCCAGACGGGTGCATGATCTGCTATCCGCTTTATTTTTATGTGATGTCCATAATTTTTGTGAGCCATCGATCACAGAAAATGGCTGACATATTCGTCCATGACTAAATTGATTTTTTTCTTTTATAGCATACAAATATCAAGGAATGTTATATCAAGTGTTATACAAATGAAAATATATTCATTAAATTTCATTCAGTTGACGAATTACGGGGGAGTTATGCACTGCCCCCAGGCATACATCTGTTACTTCTATAACACATGAAAGCTCTAAAGCTATTGGACCAACTTGTTAAAAAAAGACCGATTTTGCTAAAATTCTCAATTGTAAACGACACTGCACGATATCACTTGGCCCATGCAAATTTGCATGAAATCAACTGATTAGCATTTAAAATATAATTGTATGTCTAAAGAACATTAGTGTTATTGAGTTTTAAGATTGCTATAACTTAAGTACCTATTCAATCCTCTCGTACATTAGAATAAAATACATAGGCCGGCGAACTATAAAAGTCGAAACATTAACCGAATAACTGAACTTTAACTCAATCAGCAAAAAACCGTATAAGATCTCCTGTCAATCAATGTAATCAACGTATTTTTCTGTAGCTTCTAGATCAGTGATGGCTATTTTCCTTTTGTTTACATCGGATGCCTTTACATCTTGAAGTTTTATGTAGTTTTCTTGTATATTGTCACTGCGAAGTTTTTAAATTATAATTACTTTAACACAGAAACATACTTCAAAATAGTACAAATGGTACTGCCATGGAGATGTAATTTGTCTGCTTGGTAAAGATTGCCTCAGTTCTACTTTGCTTCAGCAAACATTCCACGCAAAGACAATGCAAGAACAACCAGGCAAGAACAAAGGGTGTGTACAAATACATGTATAGACAAAACGAAAAAATAAACAGTGTACGAATAACCAAAGTATTCAGCAAAAAAAAATGTTACGATAATAGTTAATCATTTATCATGTATCTCGGTAGTATATTCCTCTTTACCTAAATGATTAGTTAGGGAAAACAAACGCTGCAAAATTTCAGCAATCTTTACGAAGCGACAATCCATTTCAAAATCTTTGGATGTGAACGTTACCCTGTGAACGACGTCCTTTTTAAAAACACAACAAACCACCAACTAGGTTATACAGGTATGTCACTTTTGTAGCGGGTAATATGAACGATAGCTACTACTTGAAATATAAGGTACATGTATTTTATATCAGTAAATAACAATAAAGTTTAAAAAAATACACTTGACATGTTCACTTCGGTAGAATAAAATGTGACCAATAGCCATGCTTTGGAAAAAAGACGGACGGATGATGAGCAATAGACGAAAAGCGATTTCAATAGCTCGTTAACCATTTGCTGATGAGGGGGATTAAAAAGTCGTCTTTCAAGATCAGATCAATATTCTTCAATAAAGAGTTTTTTTGAGCGTACATTCCTCCACAGATTTTCGTAACTTTGGATGTGACCAAAGTTACCCCGACTATATAGCTTTTATAGTGTGTGATCCGAATATCACTTTCATAATTTCTAATTAAAGCAACGCGTATATGATTCCCTCCCACTAGCTAAGACTATAATTGAAATGAACACAATTCACACGTTTTCATCCAACAGTCATATCCTTCACATATTAGTACTACTGGCTGAACAGTTTTTCTGTTGCAAGCACAAGTTCTATTTAATACTAGCAATTTATAAACGTATCTTATAGTGAATACAAATGTGTACCAGACTAATCCCCTGCTGACCTGAAAATATTCGTTTCGAGGGCTGTATACACTAATCTGAGCTAGTTTCTGACGATATCTAATACAATTTCTTCACTAGAGTCTCTTACAATACACTGTCCATTGACAAGCCATCGTATAGGTTTAGAAGATTCCTTGGCAATTTAATCGTTCTAAAAATTTCAGCCGATTTTCATTATTGAAGGGGCATTTTATTTATGCATTGTTTTTGTTGATGCCCGATTTCACTTTCTGTGACGTAGGTTGTCCCCATTGGAATAAGCTGCTCCGGTTTACATCATAAAAAGGAATAGAACGTTTTGGTTTGCCTGTTGTCATTATAATGTAAGCGGTTAGGGGTGTTGTTGTTATTTAAGCATCAGTAAGAAAAACATGACAAAAATGGGCGAGTAGCTCTATTACAAGGAGACACAACCAATGCAGATTTAGATCTAATCAATTGTACAATTTCCACAGTCGGTGTTTAGACTGTTGTTTTAGCTTTTTAGACGTATGCGATTATTCAAGTATCACTATTGATATTGATTTTATTGAAGTGTTGTAATTCATACTTCCAAATCATAATATTTGGAATCATAAATACGTAAATATTAGTTTTCTGTGATATCATTAAATTGATGTCCTTAATAGAGGATTATAACGCCATGCAAAATGAAAGTAATTCAGCGAGTTAAATAGCTTTTATGCCACAAGCATTCAGACTTTATTACATAGACACGAGTGTTAGTGTTTTTTGCCTTTATAATCGCAAACACCAGACACTTCCACAATTCCTTTGTTTACAAATGATAGGCAGCAATGATTTCAATCTCTCAATATTTATCACAGAGGGGAATATCAACGAAATAAATTTTAAGAAAGTTAAGCTGATCGAACAGTGCGAGGCGATGAAATCCCTCGATCTACCATTAGAATCCGGACTTCACGTCTCAGTCATCTGTAGCTGATCCATAGCAAAAACCTTTCCAACTTGCCAATCTCCGACCCATTTTTAGACGCTTCTTTCACCAGTGATTTTTCAAACACACCTTTAACATTTACCATGTATGACATTTTTAACCATTCCTTGCACAAAACCTCCGATTACGACATAAAAGACTTAAGGCTTATAAGAGTTCTGAGGACCTCCATTTGTTTGTTGACGGGCATGTTCAACATTGGCGATGCCAGCGTTCGTGTGTTCCGGGCAAAGGTGAAGCCAACGCAGCGAGATAAGACCTATATGAATACAAAGTATTATCATCTATGGTTTTCAATCAAGAAATCCACGGATGAGGTCATGTCAGCCTAACTGCAATTGTATATTGGCCGGTTAGTAAAAATATATTAACCAAAACTTAAAAATAAATACAATATATAAGAAAAAAAAAAATCCATCAATGTTTGATCTCGTTATTTTCAAAAGATCTTATAATTATCTATTTCAGACAATGAATTGGGCCAAGTCAAAATGATTGCAATATTTTCTATATATTTATATATAAAGTTTATCATTCATTTAATCTACAAAAAATTCTCTACTGATGTAGTTAAGCGAAGCATTTTTAAATTGAAAAGAAAAAGAACCATCGAAACATTAAGTAATACGTAAATGGGGTTATTAGCAGAAATCGGAACGGTGCGATGTCGTCATCATCCTCAGCGAGCTCGTAAATGATGAAGCTTTGAAGATTATCGAAGGGTCAAGTCAGTAACTGAGGGGGGAAACAAATGGATGAAATGTCCGAGGAGAAGTCATAGTAGGGCGACTGGTTCGCCCGTTGTCAGTATAATGTGACCGGGTGGGGTGTGTTGCTTGGTGTCTTCGGCGGCATGCTTCAGTGATATAGCACTATAAAAAGGGCAAAAGTTCCACTATACAAGAAGACACAACATGAATATACCGCAGTCTCCCAAAACACGCACCTCGCACAACATACACGCAACACACCGCATACATGGGAGGCCGTCCTTACATGACCATAGCTGTTAATAGGACGTTAATTAATCAAACAAACAAACATTTAAGAACGGCCTCCCATGCATGCGGTGTATTGAGCGTATGGTGTGGGGAGGTGCGTGTTTTGGGAGACTGCAGTATATTCATGTTGTGTCTTCTTGTATAGTGGAACTGTTGCCCTTTTTATAGTGCTATATCACTGAAGCATGCCGCCGAAGACACCAAGCAACACACCCCACCCGGTCCACATTATACTGACAACAGGCGAACCAGTGTGTCTTGAGACTTGCATAGTGGAACTGTTCGCCTTTTTTTGCAATAGTGCTATATCAGTTATTAAAAAGCTTGTATTATGCCGCCGAAGACACGCCGAAGACACCAAGCAACACACCCCACCCGGTCACATTATACTGACAACAGGCGAACCAGTCGTCCCACTCCCTGTATGCTGAGCGCTAAGCAGGAGCAGAAAAACTACCACTTTTTATAGAATTTGGTGTGTGTTATCAGCCAGGGGACAGAACCCAAACCTTCCTAACACAGGTGGGCGAACGCTCAACTCGAGGCCAAAAGTGAGGCGATGCCAAGGGATGCATTAAGGGAAAATAAAGTCGGTTAGGAAGAAGAGAAAAGATAAAATCCTAAATTTAGTCGCCTTTTACGATCATGCATTAGGGGCAGCAGGTACAATTCTAACGCCCTACCTGCAGGGCAGTTTATTGTATGCATAATACATATTGATAATTTGATTATGTTGAAAACCACTGACGTCATAATAATGTAAACACTTTTAAGATATTGCCACGTCAAGAGGACATTATACACGCACTGTGAAATGTTTTATACTTTGCAAAACACTGTTTTTGGTCATGTAATGCCCCAGTTCCACACAACTCAAATCTTTTCTCCTGTGTGAGTATTACCAGAAGTACATCAAAAATCACCAACACTAGAAAATGATTTTGATTTTACTTTGAATTTATTTTGGCCTTTTATTTCGGATTATTAATATACTAGCTTTATACCGTTTTTTTACCTCACTAGAAAATAATGTTCAATGCATTAATTAGGCATTATAAAATAAGAAATTCTCCAATGCTACTGATCACATGTTGCTCAAATATCAAGGATAACGTCGTTTTACCGCATTTTTCAAAAACGTGTCTTTTGTGATTATCGTTGCTAAGATTACTTTGATTTGTTTGTTAAGCTGTTTGTTAATCGAAATATGAAATGTATAATTACAGGCTTTTAGATGAAATCCTGGTGCTTTTCGTGCTGCATTAAAGAAAATATTGAACTTTGAAAGTGTAACATAATTTATGGGACACCCTGTATTTATTGTTTTGTCAATGTGAAACCAGAAGAGTCATAGTAATTTTTTAAGAAATTTGAGCATTTTTTTTAAATTACATTACATGTATGTATCTTATAGCCCGAATTCACTGTAGATTTTTTGATTAACATTGATCTGAAGTTGAAAGTATACATAAAAATGTATACATACATAACTATGGCACTTACTGTATCTACAATGCATTTTCTATGTTTGTTTTTTGTTTTGTTTTTCAAAGTATAAAAATGCATGACAGATTCAGTTAGTAACATAATTTAGTGTAGTTTTAGAATAAAACTTTAACACGTAGAACATGTATGCATAAGACATGTACATATAATGTATTTATCTAAATTTACGGGGTTTTCTGTATTAAATGAGGTTAGAAAAAAGTCTTTAGACACCTACGATCCATGCCTTGTCCGTGACAGAGAATCTATGGATATAAAAGACTTCACTGAGCAACTTATACAGGTACCGTACACGATAAGGGTTTTCATAATACATAACGGCAAATGCAGAATCTCAAATTGATAATCTAAACTAGGAAACAAGTTATTGTTGTTTATCTTCAAACCAAAAGATTCCTTAACATATATGCACTTATGGTGAAAGTTAGTTGTTTCACTAGGGTAAATTAAAGTGTTGTTATATTAATTGTATGCGTGATGTAAAACTAATTATTCTTTACTGTATTGCAAAAAGTCTCATAATTTAGTTGTATTTTTACAAATAAGTTTGTATCCAAACAGCTTAGCTTATTAGCTTAGAAATGTACAAAAAAGCCGACGGTATTTTCATTCATTATGTTTCAGCTGCTTCGATGATCAGGCAATGGATATAATGGATGAGGATACGGATGAACCAGCTGAACAGAGGCATAATTCATGTCTTGCCTATTCAATTAACAACCACATTAAGAACGTGAGTGATAATAATCCTACTGCAGAAACATTTATAGAGAGCCTTTGAAAATATGCACCAGATGTTGTTAAGGATATTGAGAGCAGCACCCGTAGGCAGTCTGGAAATCAAGTCTGGAAGATGATGCGATATGGCCGTTTGACAGCTTCAAACTTCTACAAGATTTGTGAAGCAGTAGATCGCCATCATTGTCCTCCATCCCTCCTGAAAACTATCATGTCAAAATATGAAACAGATGTAAAAGTCCTTGCACTTCAATGGGTAAGAAGGAGAGAAGAATTTACTAGGGACCTGTATACAAGATCGTGTAGGTCTATTCACAAGAAAGTTCAAGTAGAAAAGAAGGGCCTTTATCTAATGAACGACTTTCCATACATTGGTTGTTGAGTAGTTGGGATTTTCTCTTGTAAGTGTCACGGAAAGAAAGTTATTGATATCTAATGTCCGTATGCATTGAAAGATGCATCCAAAAGAAGTTACAGCCTCCCATGTATGCAGTGTGTAGCGTGTGTGAAGTGCGAGGTGCGTAGTTTGGGAGAATGCGGTATGTTCGTGTTGTGTCTGTTGTATAGTGGAATGGGTGAACCAGTCGCCCCACTCCCTGTATGTTGAGCGCTAAGCAGGAGCAGAAACTACAACTTTTATAGACTTTGGTGTGTCTCGATCAGGGGACAGAACCTAGAGCCTTCCTCACAGGCATACTTGTTGAAGAACAATTATCCAAAAACAGTATTTATTGCACTCAAAAGTTACATTACAGTTGGCAATAAATTAATTGTTTCTGAGATATCTGAAATCAGATTTATGTATGGACGCCCCCCCCAGCATGCGTGTTTGGGTGTCTGTTATCCCACTGATGCATGATGCCAATAACAAGTCACTGAGGAAGCACACCCCACACGGCCATATTACAATGTTAGCGGGAAAAAACAACAACAAAAACAAATCATTTGAATCAAAGTTCTGTTTATTATAACGCAGGATTTATATTATGCTATGAAACGCCGCCTTAAATGGGATGGTGCTGTCAAAATGGCCACAGGATTAGTAGGTACTATAATCCGGCGGTTTAACAAAACTCTTCTATTCATTGGCTGGGGACCCGCACTCCAGAAGCGTAGGTCAAGACTTGGTAGTGATGCACAACTTACAAGTGGGTTTCTGATGTTGAAAGAAAAAAACAACATAAAATCATATTCAATTTGACACGATTACCGTATCTTCTTTCATCTACTCAAAGGATGGAAATATCAAATTTCATGTTCGGCCAAAGTTTAAACTTTGGCGTACACCGTAGATACCCATGCTGTTATCACCCAATCAGGTATTCTGTCTCTTATATGTTTTATTTATTAAGTACATAATTAAATGTTGCATTATTTAAGTAAATAATCCGAGGTTTTTTTATAACGAATATCGTATCTATCTATAAAATCACAATAGAATATTCCATAGCATAATTTTGAACCCCGAAGAATGAACAACATATAGTCATACTTACTGTAAGGACGGTACTCGTAATGCATTAGGTTGGATTCGTGGGATCCCTGCGTTACGACACATAATTTGGGAAAGACGGATTTTTTTAATTTCATTTAATTGAGCTGAAAAAAAAGAAAACAAAAGTGTATTTTATCTTAAAATCAACACCACATTTCACCGTATACAAAATGTAACGTGTGACTCTCGTGCCCTAGAGATTGACAATAACTGAATCGTTCTTAGCCTTCATTTGGTAATAAATAATCTACCGGGGTATTTAGATTGGTATAGTAATGCCGCTATTATTTTGAATTATGGAACAATTCGATCTAATAAGACGGCTCCATTATATAGATGGTAATCATCAGGAACGCTTACAAAACCAACAAGTTATAGCATATACATAGCATTGTAGTAAACAAATAACCACACCAAAGATACGTATCGACGTGTGTGATGTGTTCAAAATATGTTTATGTATATTAGCATTTTGGAATCCTTTAAAAATAACAGAGGTCAACGCTATTCACAAGAATAAACTTTCTTTGTATAATGTTAGTTCGTTGCTGACGCAATTTGATGCAAACGGTTATTGTAAAACCGTTTTTCACTATAAATATAAATACATTAAAATTTAAATTGTTATCATTATTTGTTAACCTTGACAAATCAAGGCAAAGCATGGGAAATGATTGCATATTTTGTGAACACTAAGTTATCGCGGGCGATTTAAACATTACTCAACTCAAGTTTGAAAAAAAATTTGAAAGACTGATATATGGATGTTAGAAGTTAAGTTTATTTAAAATGTGTTAAGCTTTCGCGGAATATTTTTTAATAAAAATAATGTCACATTTCCATTACTATATTACTAAGTTAACATGAAGGCTCTATTTGAAAATGCTTCTGTGTCTTAGATTTTAATAGCTTGCGTTGTAATGAATTGACATACCGGGTATATATCATTTTCACCTGATTAATTTTTAATATGACATCAAAACAATAGCCCTCATCATAATCATACCGTAGCAATAATGCAATGCAGCCCAAGGATTTGAAATGATAGCAGTTGGAATATTTGTATAAAACAACCTCTCTAGATTATTAAACGTAATAAGAATTATTGATTTAACACAACTAACGAATGCATTTCCAAATGTAAAAAATAAATGTCTGTTTTCATTCCTCTAATTGGATACTAGTATTCGGATTTTCTGATAATGCACAAACCACGATGTTTTTGTTAGCTTTAACAAATGAAAACCATTTTTCTTGCAAACCCCGTCTGGTAAATGTTTGCAAATGCTAAGGTAATTATAGGCAGACTTCATTCTCTGCTTGGTTGGATGTTTGATGTGGTTTATTATATTTACGTCCTATTAACAGCAAGAGTCATTGAGGATGGCCTCACCGGTGTGTGGTGTCTTGCGTGTGTGAAGTGCGAGGTGTGTGTTTAAGGAAACTGGTATATTAGTGTTGTGTCCTCTTGACATCAGACAGCACATCCCAACCGGTCACAAGATACTGAAAAATGGCAAACCAGACGTCCCACTCGCCCGATACTGTGCGCTAGGCGCAGAAACTGCTACTTTTATAGACTCTGGTGTGTCTCGGCCAGGGTAGGAAAACTAGTGTGTATGAGTGATTGTCTGGATTATTTGGGAGGCTGCGGTATTCTCCTGATGTGTGGTTTTGTAATAGTAGACTATTGCTGGTTTAATTGCATCCATGAACAAGACATAAGTAAGACAGAATAGTACTTACCTGCATTGAAACCAATACCTGGAATGTTATTTTCATACCAGAACCTGTCTCCCTGTTTTAACAATTGGAACTGCTTAGCTATGATACACGAGAAAGTTGGTCCATTCATTGAACCTTTGAGTTTCATTTCAGATACGCCACCAGTAAACAGGTCAATATCACTAGGATGTCTACAAAAGTAAATGAGATTACAAATAAGTATTGTAAATGAATCGAAAGAGAGTTAAGTATTTATTAAAAGTTATATAAGGAAATAACTAAATTTTGTATTTGACTCATGACGGCGTGTATTTTTGGTATTATTTAACATCCAGGCATATTTCAACAATCAAACCAAAGTATTACAAACAAGATCAGGAAACTAAGAACATACTTGTAAAGGGCAGCCAAGCGATGTGCAGACTGGGGATCGTGGTGTATTAGTCCCCCTGGAGCAACGCCGAAGTGGAGGGCGGGCTGTAGACCACACCATTGTCTCCAGGTATTGTAAGACGGTAAGCCATGATCACGTCCTCTCTGAATATTATACGCAGCTAAATCAAAAGCCACACCCATTTCATTAAGTAATAAGTTATCCCTTACAGCACCTTGAAATAATCTGTCTGAGTTTGCCTGTTTCGAATTGAGCTGCCAGAAGTTGTGCATGTCCGCTCCTCGTCCATTGTTGGCAAACAGCAAGGCAGGTCTCAGATAGGTTGTTTCTGTTGGCACCTCCACTGTTTGCTGAGTTTGAATGTTCCTTAGTCCATGGGTGTCTGGGACCGTTGAATGGCCAACTCTTAAGGCCGCCGCCCCGACCACGTTTGCAGTGGTAGGATTGACCAGTGGGTTGTACACTGTATGGTGACCATTGGCAGTAGAATACAAACCATGTGTTCGCATGTGTGCATCACTTATAAGTACGGGTAAATACTCATTGTAGGTGATGTGTTGGAATAAAGCTGCTATTATTTTCCGAGTTTCCTGAAAAAGATTCTCATCCAACCAAGACGGATTCAATATCTGGAGTTGAGTGGCGATTCTGTTGTGTTCTCTGAGTAAAATTATGTATAGAGAGGCTAATGACGGCACTATGGTATTCCTGGGTTCGGCTAAAACATAAAGAACACGAACTCTAACAAGGAAAGGGGAGGGAGACATAGTTGTTACATGGAATAAAAATTAATAGGATTAACGGACAGTAACAGAAACAAAGCATAACAACTTAAAATATTATGATAATCGTTGTTATAACATTTGTTTGTTTGTTCGTTCGATTTATTAACGTCCTATTAACAGCTATGGTCATGTAAGGACGGCCTCCCATGTATGCGTAGTGTTGCGTGTATGTTGTGCGAGGTGCGCGTTTTGGGAGACTGCGGTATATTCGTGTTGTGTCTTCTTGTATAGTGGAACTATTGCCCTTTTTATAGTGCTATATCACTGAAGCATGCCGCCGAAGACACCAAGCAACACACCCCACCCGGTCACATTATACTGACAACGGGCCAACCAGTCGTCCCGCTCCCTGTATGCTGAGCGCTAAGCAGGAGCAGAAACTACCACTTTTATAGACTTTGGTGTGTCTCGGCCAGGGGACAGAACCCAGAGCCTTCCTCACAGGGGCGAACGCTCAACTCAAGGCCAAAAGTGAGGCGGTGCCAAGGGAGGCATTAGGAAAGATAAAGTCAGTTAGGAAGAAGAGAAAAGATAAGATCCTAAATTTAGTCGCCTTTTACGATCATGCAATAGGGGCAGCAGGTACAATTCTAACGCCCTACCTGCAGGGCCATTGACAAATATCAATATGTCCATAAAACAAATTATAGATTAATAAATAAATATTAAAAGTTATTATACATTTTGATATACGTGCTTTTTGAATATGAGAAAGACGACATGATACTTTATGTGCATTAATGGGGATTCCATAAAAACAGAACAAAATTAAGCAGTTGTGTGATCGCACAACGTTCCAAAAACTGCCTGGGGCTCCCTTATACCCCAGCCCCATCCCAAACATATAGCTACATTCAGTACATGTATGTGGTTTTCGCCGCTCTGACACTAATCCTGCCATCTGGCCATGAATTGTTTTACCTTCAAGTCAAACAGATCTAGTATAGAAAAAGGATGTGAATACCGTATAATGAACGTACTAAAACCAGATAATAAGATGATATACTATATAAATTTCAGGTAAAATCTATAATGTAGCTAATATATAAATGTAGATACATCCATATGTACATGTACACTGTATCTTCCAAACGATTTTAGTGAATATCTAATGTAATTTCTTAATGAGACCACATGACAGTAGTTTTAATTGATAAAGTTGCCCTGCTTTAAAATATTTATGTGTTTGGTTTAAGTTTAAAGATAAATAATGATATTTTAAAACTGAAATATTGTTAAGTTGAAAATAGAAAAAAAAATAGTTTGAAGATATTTATTAAATACCTAGTAAATCAACATTATCAAGGTTTAATTAGCCAGTGTTGCAGATGTTTATTGACCCCAAGTATGTGAATTGTCAAGTCAACAAAACAAAACAAAACACATATTTGATATTTTATGGATATCCTATATATATCACATTTAGATTTACCATGTCTACAATACAGTAGAAATAAAGCCCGTCATCGTTTCGAATGTTTTCCCAATAAAATTGAATTCCTAAATTTATATCAACCACGATAACTATCGCCCAGACATCGTTCCTACCTCGTGCGCACAACGTGTAACGTTGTGCGGTCACACAACTGTATATTCGAAATCACATTCTCTGTTTAAAATTACAGGGCAAGTTAAAGTGTTAAAATATAATGCAAAAGATATTATAATTGTCTGTGTTCTCTTCTTGGCAACATGTTAATATTTTTTTTATGTATACACATGTTTATACAAATATATTACGATTTAGGTGTCAACACGAAGGTGCAGAGATGCTTTAGGTTATTAGATTAACGTACTGCTTTACGGCATTGATGTAATAATTTTTAATTTAAACGGGGTATGGAAGATTTTTTTTTTTTTTTTTAGCAAATTGTGAATCCGCGTAGCGTTTTACTTTAGCTCAATTATGATAGGCTAATTTAATGTACTTGCACTAAGAGTTGGGCAAAAATGTTTCTCATCTGAAATTAATAGGGTGTCACATGAAATATCCACCCAAATTTTTCCATGACAAAAAGCTCGTTTTGGATTCAAATAAAAAATGACTGCTATTTTTGTGTATGACGTGACATAGAGACACGTTTTAGGCGTTATTTTAACTAGTTTCAGGATGACTTATCTATTTGAGAGTTTTAAGCACATTTTATTGATATTAGTTTTACTTTGCGTCTTTCAAAGTATTTTTCGTGATATCTATCATTAATATAACAAAGTAAAATACATGAATGTATTTGATTAAAATTGGTATATGTTATTGTCTCGTTTTATTTTAAGTAGATAGTACGTGTGTTGATTTTCATGTCTAACGATGATTTTATAAAAAAACAAGATATCTTACCAGCGTCAAAGCAGAATTCTCCGGGTGCTGATAGTCTACATGTGTTATATCCGGAGCTGGTGGGAGGAAGCCATTCGGACCCATCTTAAGAAGACCTAAAGTATTAAGAAAAATGTATGTTTCTAAAAAAAAGAATTTCAAGGCAACATGGGCAAGGCGGATTTACAAAGATGAGATGATGCTAATTGGATGCATATTGCAGATCAATATTATGATAAATTTTCATTAGCGAATTTTGGACTTCAAAAACTCAAAATTACTTTGAAATAGATGGGTCTAATACTTACAATGATAAAATTTGTTGAAAATCCTTTGTGGTATAATTATATCATCAAAATAAACAACAAACTTGTTTTTTTGCAAAGAATGTTTTCAGGAAAGGAGTAATGTATATTTATATGATTTTGTCAAAAAAGCTAGAACGCTTTTATAGTTTTGAAGAATTTCAACAAAAATATGATATAAGATCAAACTTTTTAACATTTCATGGTATTATTAGAGCAGTAAAACATTTTATACATAATATATAAATAATAAACATGTAAACTTTCTCTTCAGTAATCTGTTTAACCAAACATACCGTTAAAGTTGAAAGATGTCTTAAGAAATACAAAAGAACACATGACATCTACAGAATCTTGTGTTATAATTACACAAAACCCATATCACAAAGAAAATGGTCAAACTTTTAATATCCAAGTCAATCAATGGAAAGAAAGGACTAGATACGGTAATGGCGCTTTTTTTGCCCCTTAATCTACCAAATTTCAAATTAAGTATTTAGAAATTAAGTTGCTGCGTTTTGAAATGTTGAATACGCCCCTGATAAAAACTTAATGATATTTTTGTTGACAGAAAGTATGATTTTGCTATATAACCATGGTAACTTTGCATAAATTATGCAAATGTGAAAATTTGGTCAATTTTTGAAAAAAACTGCATAAAAAAGGCCAATTTTGATGAGTTTTGGTCAATTTTGGCATATTTTTTGATAGTTTTTTTCTTTTAAAAGCAATAGAGCTTAACCTAGAACAAACTTTATATTTTAAGGGAATTAGCAGACACGAAGAATACATTATTTCGAGAAATATAAAGTTTGTTCTAGAATGCGCTCTATGTTACCTAGATGAAAAACTGCATAAAAAGGCCAATTTTGATGAATTTATGGTCAATTTTGGCATATTTTTTGATAGTTTTTCTTTTAAAAGCAATAGAGCACAACTTAGAACAAACTTTATATTTTAAGGGAATTAGCAGACACGAAGAATACATCATTTTGAGAAATATAAAGTTTGTTCTAGAATGCGCTCTATGTAAACTAGATGAAAAACTGCATAAAAAAGGCCAATTTTGATGGATTTTTAAACATTTTGCATAATTTATGTATAATAAAAATGGTTGCCATGGCAACTAGAACTGCTATATTACCTAAAAACACTATCAAATATGACAGGTATGTAGTTAATATTTGAAATGCAAGATTAACATCTTTAAATGACAGATTTTAAAAAAATAGCGGATTTGGGGGCCACAAAAGGCCCTTACCATACCTAGTCCTTTATGTAAATGTCTTTAAAAACCATTAATAGTACAAAGCTTAGATGGCTTCTATACAGAATCAACCATATAATTTTAACTACAAACACAATTTTACATAAAATGGGAATTAAACCAGACAATAAATACACATACTGTAGAAATTTCCCAGAAACAATTGAACATATGTTTTGGGACTGTGACAAAGTAACTAATCTTTCAAGTTTTAAAACATTTACTTAATGCTAATAACATATTTGTTGATTTTATTAAACAGGAATTCATATTTGGAAAATTCAGGTTTTTGTGATACAGACTTGATAGTATATAACCTTATTTTACTATTACTTAGGCAATATTTGTTTAAAATGAAATGTTTAGAAAAAGATATCAATTTAATAAGTTAAACTTAAAGCTCATAAGCGGATCATAGTTAAACATAAGGCTAACCATAACATTGAGCTACAAAATAATCTTGAAAACTGGCTTAACATATGATCTTAATATCTCTATGATGTAGTTTTGTTTTTACTAATTTTAATTTTCCAATATTCAACTAAACTCTGTTACAATTATTAAGTGTTGAAGTTTTCGCTTAACTCCATATTGAAGTGAATTTCTTTTGAACTATCAAAATTCAGTTCTCGTGATGCTGATTTGATAATAGATAACCTTATTTTACTATATACATGAACATAATTACACGGAATTCTTAGATAAAATGAAACCTCATGGTGTATGTGTTGTCTTTATATATGTGTGTGTGAGAGAGTAAGTAAAGGCATATAAAATAGCCAACCCTATCCTAATGTTTAGTTGTCAAATTCTATACAAATCGATATAGTTGCAATGCTTATAAGTTTGGATGTACATGTATTGTATATGTATTGTGTTGTTGATAAAATTGAAATTGAATATAAAAAAATTGCTAAAAATAGAATTACATATAAGTTAAGGATACTAAAGTTATTGTGATTAATGCATTTGTTTTTAAAATCATTAAAATGTTTCAAAAGCGCCTTTTCTGTGCTTATTTCACTCGAAAAGCGACAAAATGAAGACAAGAGGCCCATGAGCCTTAACGGTCATCTATTGGCACAATACAACATAGTCCTTTAAAGATTTTAGCCTATTTGACCCCTGTGAATGAACATCAATGTCATTTTTTAGAAACAATTATGGTAGTCCTTCATCTTAGCATGTCACATGCCCGATATCATGTCTCTAGCCCTCCAAGTTATTCACAAAAAAGTTATTTTAAGATTTTAGCCTTTTTGACCTATGTGACCTTGGATGAAGGTCAAGGTCATTCATTTGAACAAACATGGTAGTTCTCCATCCAAGCACTTCACAGGCCTAATATCGGGTATCTAGACCTCCTAGTTATTCTCAAGAAGTATGAGCATCCTAGACATTGCAGTTTTTGAGAAGAAGTCGTTTAAGATTTTGGCCTATTTGACCCCCTGTGACCTTGAATGTAGGTCAGGTCATTCATTAGCACTAAACTTGGTAAAGTCCTAACAAAGCACATGCCCTGCAAATGCTGCAGGCCCAAATAATGGGTAATCCTGGGAGGCTGTTCGGTCGGTTGTGTTGTATAATAGGTCTTTTTTATATGATTTAAAGCTTATTTAGACACCATGTAGACTCTTGAAATGAAAGGTCACTATGTTTATTTAATTGTGAACAAACTTGGGTTTAGCCCACTACATCACATAGCAGTTTCACAGGAAGCCTCAAAGGATCTGGTCTTCTAGGACACTTGTATTATTCATTAAGAAAATTTTTGTTTTTAGGCCTATACGACCCTGTGGGACTTAATGTGAAGCGTCTAAGTGCATTGTTAATTGTATACATACTTTATAAGTCACTTCTGCCACCAGGGCACTGGACAAATATAAGGTCTCTAGGCCTCTTTGTTTGTCTAATGAAAGTAGTGGACATGTTGTGAGGCAACGTTTGGTCCACAGGTGTTCACTTCGAAATGTCAGGGATAAGTTAACTTGGTAGTCCCGTCATCCCAGCATGCTACAGGCCATATATCACTATTCTTGGCCTTCTGGTTCTTGAGAAGTCGATTTTAAAGATTTTAGCCTATTTGACCCCCTGTGAGCTTGAATGAAGGTAAAGAACAAACTTGGGCCCATCATCCCAGTATCACCGGTATCAGTACCCTGGGGCTTTTGGTTATTGAGAAAAAAGTAGTTTGAATGAAAAGTCTACCCACGCCGGACGTCGAACGAGGACGGACGGTGCATGATGACAATTGGTCATCCTGACCCTTCGGGTCAGATGACCTAAAAATACAATACCACAATACACACATTTGCGGTCTGCCATTTTTAATGACGAAATTGAACTGTTTGCCTTATACATATTCAATGCCTAAGTCACACTCTTTATCCTTGTTGCTTAATTTGGTATATTAGATTACTGTCCTATTAACAGTTAGTTGCTGTGTGCAACGTGTTGCAGTGTGTTCACGACTGCATGTTTTGGAAGGTTGTGGTTTTTTCTCTCCTTTAATATCAGAACTCGTGTCCTTTTTAGAGCATCTTACTGAAGACACGTTGCTCTATTATATCGTTATATCATTCTTGTCTTTTTTTGCCCGAGGGTTTATCACTACGTACCTCCGCGTCCTTCCCGTAATCGATTTTCAACTTCTTTTGTTGATCCATACAACATTGAAGCGTCTATGTATGCTGTATGTTCATTCAATTGATTTCGTATGCCTTGAAAAATGAAAGTTTAATATATATGAAGGTTATAGTTTTGTATATTGAAAGTCTATGATTGTGTCATGCAAATACATTTCTTGAAGCGAATGATATACATTTCCACATATATTTTGTTTATTACTGTGTCACTGAACGTATTCATATTATCCATTTTATTATACAAATGTATTACATTTTCTTATAAGCACAGTTATAAACTTATCCGAAATATTGTATGTACAATTCTTACCCATGTCACATAACTGTGTGGGTGCCATCGCTGATCTTACAAAGCTCATACAGTTGGACCGGAAACGTAGATCACCTCTCGGTACCGGTATTGGGAAACACGAGCTACTGTTTGTTTACAAAATGAAGACGATTTGATACATTTCTGAAGTCAAATGTTTTTATCAATTCAATGTTTCTGTCAGGGTTTGGTAATGTTGTTTGGTTGGTTGATTACACACCAATTCTTTCGACAGACATATTAATTAAATACCTCCTCCCATTACAGTAATGCTTTCCGTTTGTTAGCTGTCAGTATAATGTGACCGGGTGAGGTGTGTTGTTGGTGTCTTCGGCGGCATGCTTCAGTGATATAGCACTATAAAAAGGGCAACAGTTCCACTATACAAGAAGACACAACATGAATATACCGCAGTCTCCCAAAACACGCACCTCGCACAAAATACATGCAACACACCGCATACATGGGAGGTAGTTCTAACATGACCACAGCTGTTAATAGGACGTTAATTAATCAATCAAACAAACACAAAATCCGTTTGTTAGCCTTCCTCAAACAGGAACGAAAAGCCAAATGTAACAAAGAAAAATTACAACAATTTCTCAAATTTACTTGCCTTTTACAATTCTAACGTCCTACCTGCCTTGCTATTGAAAAGTGTCATAATAGTCAGTGTTATTGAATTCTAACGAAATCATTGCAATGTTTCCTTCACTCAAAATATCAACGGTTATATAAATGCCAATGTTTATATTATTCTTAATACACAATACCAAAAGTAACATTATGATTAATAAGATGCCCAGCTTTATAAAACGTTAAAGCCAGTGTTTACGCAATTGAAAGTTATCTTAGGCTTCAGAATCATTTCTTTTTTATTTCTAGAGTGTTATGAAGTCATTGTTTGAGAGGCATCAAAGATTGTGAATTTCTTTGGACGAACTTTATATATAATTAGGATCAATTCGACGGGACTTTTAGAGCGAACAGAAAATATATTATATATGGTTTTTATATGCATCTGTCATTATTATTTGTCTATGTCATAAATTTGTATGTCTATGTAAAGTTTCAGTATTATTGTTACCTGTCGGTATTGAACGTGAACGTTACATGTGTTCAGTAGACGACCCGGTAGTATACGTAGCCTTGGGCTATACATGTGAGTACGACGTAATTGGCTGGGTTGGGTCACGGGTATATAAGGAAGGCGTGACAGTGTACTGGCCCCTGTCACTCGTCCACTAGAGCTGTAGATAAGATTTAGACTTTGCTTGAAATAATGTTAGTGACTCAGTAGTGACAGCCCTCATTGCCCCACACACAAGGTTTGCAGAAATGACAGGGGAGGAGTGTACGCCAGGGATTTTGTGGCGAACGGGGCGACTGGATGCCGGCGAAGTTGGCGTAAGGTTGCCTGAGCACCAGATTTACCAGAAGGGGCATAGTGGGACATTGGCAAGTAAAAGTTATTGCATGGCTTTCGAGTAATATGTCCCGAGTGACGAGAAATCATGCAATAACTGACATACTGCATGCTTCTTAACCTCGAACAAAAAGACAGGTTGATTAAAAAATACACACCTTCCATCCCTATACCCCCACTCTCCCATTGTTCTCTACACCAGTTTGTCATTGTCCATCGTAAGGAGCACTAGGAGTTTTTGCCATGTGTAGGGATAAAGCTTTGATTCTGCAAAATGCTGCATCAAAATGTTTTAGGAGATATGTACAGTATGAAACAATTGGATTATTATCAAGCTCTGTTCAACGATTACAAGAAAAAATAGCCTGATTAGCCATGAAAGGAGGTTATTGTGGAGTAAACTGTGGTAGCAAGGCATTTATTGGCCACACTTTCCCTTTGTGAGAGGTTGTAAGCATGCAGTAATGTGGGGTTGCGCCTTACTGAGTCGCCAGATTTACGATAATATTACACTAGTTTTGAGCCAAAGGTAACCCCGTAATCTAACCTGACCAATGAGCCGTACTCCAAGTGAGTTTATACCTAGTGTCGAATATGTTTGAGTAATTTGTAAGGGACACATCAATAAATAATTGTCATGAAAACTTTGGTTGTTCTAGCCTTTTAATTGGAAGATGTCATGACACAGACACTACGCCGCATAGGCGGGGAGTCGGTTCTGCATGCAAACACGACAAGTCCCTTACAGTTTGATTCGTTTATATGGCTTAACGTCTTAGTAACAGCTAAGGTCATTTACAAACGGCCTTCCCTGTATGGAATATGTTTCGTGTGTAGATTGTCATAAATGCGGTTTTAGTGTCTTCTTGTAATGTTATTATTGTCCCGCTTGAAGCAAGCCCGGTAACATTGAACTAACCAAATGAAGCGTTGTACAAGCCTTTCCTTTCCTTTTTTTCTCTCCTTTAATTTTATTTGGCTGTCACGGTGAGAATGATATTTCATCAATTGTCTTTCATATTATCGTATTATCTTTCAATGAAGACCACATACAAAAATGCTATACCGCTGGCGAATGTTATTTTTATCTCTATTAAACATAGTAGGAGACAAATTAGTATTTTACATCAGTTATAAAAGTTATTTATTTTTTACCATAACCGCTAGTGAAAACTTTGAGCTTTCTTTTTTACTTTAAGATAAAAAATATATAAAATAAACTGCGTCCCGAAAAAAAATCCAAGACACAATGTCCTATATAGAATGAAGTACATGTATACGCACCGAGAGAAAAATAAAATAATTTGATATATATTTGAACATC